>NW_026463151.1:0-74904 GCF_021730395.1 Mercenaria mercenaria | reverse complement strand
CATTAAGCATTGAATTTCACACTTAGTCTAGTAAGCTAAGTACGGCCAATTACTGAAATTCGAAATAATTACCTGTCTTACATAGTCAGTTTCGCCAAATAGGATTCTCATACTAAATGATTATCATATGAAATTCATTTCTTACGATAATTATATCGTAATACGATCATATGCTTCTCATTATTATGTAGTCCTTCATATGACTTACATATGAAGATTTTCTTATGATACTCATCTGAAACAATTAACATATGAAAATCATATGGAATATTGTTCATATGAGAACCATATGTTTTTCATATGAAAATCATACATGTTTTATTGAAAAAGAATTTACCGTCAAATATTCATAGGGTATTAGCTTTGTATCGCGAAATAAGCACAATTTCTGCAGCGGAAATATTGCAAGAGACTTTAAGAGCGCAATATTCTTCCGCTAAAAAATGAGTGCATGTTTCCCGATGCAAAGATACAAGATTACATAAGTATCTACACGTATAAATGTAATGTAAGTATCATGAATTTGTTAAATAGCATGAATAAGATTGACAATAAAGAACTAAATAAAAGAATTAATAGAACGACACACATTAAATTACGTCACGCACCCGAAATTCAGGTGTCAGTTTATGGAAAAATATTTACATTTCCGGTTCCATTGTAACTTAACCGGGAATAAAAAATTATAATAATAATATAGTAATAAAAATTATTATCTTTCTAGATAGCAAATTCATACAGAGTGTCCTCGCCTGACAGTAAACGTTTTAGTATTTTGATTAAATTGTTGTTTGTTTGTTTGTTGTTGTTTCTTTTTCTCATAAACAGATGTTACAATTTGCTTACTGCAATCAATTTGGGCATCTTTAAGAGATTTAAGGCTTATGTGGGTGCCAGCTTGTAACCAAAGTCAAAGTTTGACGGAGGCTATGACGATTTGTGCGGCATGCTCGTTCGGGAATCGTTCATAACTATAATATGCGATTTCGTGTGTTTTCGGCCTATTTTAGATAAAATGTCCTACTATTAAAATCATCGAAATGATTGACAATTAGTGTAAAAAATGTATGCAGGTGCGGGTTATTTGCAGCGGATGAACCAGTTAGTGTTTGAAATGGTGTTTAGAAGGTATTCCCTGAGACAGGAGAGAGATGTTCTCCTTTTGTACCAAAGGACCTTTTTTACAAAGATGAAATTAATGAAATTAATGAAACAGGTCAACATTTCTTCACAGCACCAGTACTATGTGTAAAGAAAACTGAGACAAGCAAAACACACTAAAACCAGAATCCCTGAAAACCGAAAACTCCTCCAAATTGAATAAATTTTGCTGACAAACCGGAACTCTTCTATTCAGGAAACCGTACAGATATCAGCCATGATAACTGAACGATCTTTAAGGCAGTATAACTTTGTATATTTACCTTTTACCATGATTTGCTGAATTCACTAGAAGTTGACTTAAATTCTGCCCATAAAAGGTAAATGTTGTTATTCCATGAAGTAGGCGTACTAAATAAGATCATGATTTTAAGTATATTAGATTGCAAGGTAAAATAGAAAAAGTGGAAACTCCACAGGTCGCTCAACACAACAAAAGGCTCGGTTTGATTGAGCCTGTTCATGGACGGTAGTTAAAATGCATGCTACCGTCCACGCCCTCTAGCCCCGGGTTGAGCAGAACTCAATATTTACACATGCTAAAAGTACAAAAAAAACAATTTAGAGACATCCGCAGATGTGTTCATACGGCGGTGCACATGGAACCTTCAATGCTACATTAGCGTGTAATTCCACGAAAAGCGGCGTATGGTCCCCAGTTAAAATAATGGGTTTGCCCTAAACGGGAAAACAATGAGCAGAACTAAACAAACTGGAATTTAGAAAGGGGATCTGAGGTTATGGAGCCTGCATATCACAGGAACTGCCAAAAGACAAAATGAAAAAGCAGGCACCATATCCAATTGGTGATTAAACAATACCCAAAGCCATGAAAGCGGGAGTATTGGAACCACCCAAGCCGAAATGTTCATGCTGAGAAACTAAACAGTACCTGTCCAGTAACACGACATAAAAGTCGTGCTGAACGATCTGAGAAGATCGAAATATAACAGCCCTGATTGAATGTACGGGGAGATTTTTTACGGCCGCCACACGGCATAAACAACGCTGCTGTGATAAACTGTTTCGGTATACATCATTTATTCCCATTATAAAACTCCAGTAAACAGTAAACAACTCCGAAATGAACCTTGATCTGATAGCTGTTCGGTTTAGTGGGGTTCGACTGAACAGGCACACTTTGATCATACCATAACAATATGAACAGATTTATGATTTAGTGCGAAAATACAATAAGAATACATTTGTCATAATATTTATCATACGAAGACCGACGATTGCAATTCCTAAGTTATAACTTACAGTGAAAATACGTTTAATAATAGATTTGAAAATTTCAATTTTTTTTACTTTTTATTAAGTAATGGCATCGGTTTAGTGTCTTTTTAGCATCCATTTAAAAATTAATGACGCATCATAACATATTTTTAAATAACGTATATTTTAAAATATGTTACATGTATCGTACACAGCTAGTAAATGTACGGTACGGGTAAGGTTTAGGAGGAAGGGAACTAACTGAATTTCCATAGGCCAACATTGTTATGTTTTAAACATTGTACAAACATGGTATGCATATGTAAATCTTCTTCCTGAATTAATATTTGTGCAAAATCAGTATAACCTCTTTAAAGAACACCTCTAAAGAACAAACACCTTGCTATAAACGCGCATGTTTTCTTTCTTAAATGCATGCCTCCAGAGAAACAACTTCTCTAGAAACAAATAGACTTTTAATTTCATTTGTGTATACAGTAGAGTTTGAACTGAATTCACTGTAACACAGTAGTAAAACAGTTACAAACCTTACAGGTGGCCAGTGTGTCCTAAGAAAATAACTACTGACATTCATCAATAATCTCTTGACCTGGTTTTTTGGTCAATAATCATTTTTCTTGGCTAAAACGTTAACCAGTGACCACTTGAAATGTAGATACTTGTATATTTTTTACTTCCTTCGTTAAATTGTTCCATATTTTTTTAAGTTTTACTTCCCGTACTTCCGTTGTAAAAGTGTGTTACTGAATGTAATTTGTATACCAAATTGTAATTGTTGTACATAATCATGATTAAGTAGAAAAAAAAAAATCACAATGCTTTCTTTTGAAAAAAAAAATCAAAATAAAGACGGATCTATCAATAATCGTTTGTTCTTGTTTTTTAAAGATGAATTTGTTTCAGGGCACTAGCAGTTTTAACGGAAGTGAGACACCACTTTTCAAGACAAAGTCACCAGCCAACAACAGAGATGAACCACGAAATATTTCACATGATAGCATATGAAATGTGCGGTAGGCTTTACAAAAGAGTACCATTTGAGTAGCATATGAAAGCAGCTAACATATGAAAAGCATTTAAAACTATAATCATATAAGTAGCATATGAAAGCAGCTAACATATGAAAAGCATATAAAACTAGAAAGCAGCAGCCAACATATCTGTATCATATCAATATCATATGCAAGGCCATTCAGTTTCCAGATGAAATTAGAGAATTAGACGAGACTTACCTGGTAAGTTGAAGTACAATTTGAATTCTATGAGTTGGAAATAAAAGGAGGTCTAAAATGAGTATGTAACTTCGCGCATGCGCAATCAGTCTTTAAACATATTTTCTGACTTTTTCCCATCCTAAAGCAGCATGTTACTCTACATGCTACATCAAACACATGCATGTAAATCTGTAAAACAACAACTCAATTTTTTTTTGTATGAAAGTATAATTTCATGAATTCTGTGAGTAAAGGGAAGGGTGTGGAGGGATTTTAGACCTCCTTTTATTTTCAACTCATAGAATTCAAATTATACTTCAACTTACCAGGTAAGTCTCGTCTAATTTTCTAATTCTATTTCGTTTAGAAAATAAAATGTCGTCTAAAATGAGACTTTAACGTGGAAAAATCAGAAAATATATGCAAACGAGACAACCCAGTAGATTCAAATTAACCTTCAAAATTCTACATGAACTTTATGTACATACCAGAATTTCCTTCGAAAGAAACTATTAGAGCCTCTTAATTGATACATAATTTATACCTGTGATTATATCTGTAAGACAGCTGCATCGAAAGTGTTCTTTTTGGATACTGGCTTGTTGTAATATTTTTCAAAAGTTCCTGTATTCGACCATCCCGCGGCCTTCATAATATCTTGAATAGAAACTCCATTTGCTTTTGCTTTCGAAGCAGATGCTGCACGAATACTGTGTGGTCCATAATGGTTGACATCAATTCCTGCACGAACCATTACGGTCTTTATCCATCTGGCAATTGTGTCTTTTGACACTTGTTTGTGAGGTTTAATGTAACTTATGAGTAATTTGCTCTCCCCAGCTATTCGCAAAGACTTTGTGCGTTTCAAGTACTCCTTGATGACAAAATATATACACAACCGCCTATCTGACGGGTAGGCTTTAAACTGCATGAAACTTACATGTTCCCCTGGACGACTTTGCTTAAGAAGTCCATCAATATGAATAATAAACATTGAACTCATCTTCCTGATTGAATTCACTGACAGTAAATGAATAGTATGAATACGAGCTGCGTTTGTAAGAGTCATTAATGTTACCATCTTTAAAGTAAGGTCCTTTAATGATAAACACCTCACAGGTGACAGTTTTCTAAGATAATTCAGGACTAAATTTGCATCCCATATCTCTGTATAACGGGTCTTTGGTGGTTTTATGTTGTATACTCCTTTTAAAAACCGGACTACTAAGGGAAGATTACCAGCTGAGAAAGATTCCAAACTAATACCTAATGCAAATAATGCCGATCTTGCTGTGTTCAAAGCACTATAACCTCAACCTGTCTCAAAGTTCTGTTAAATATTCAATCACATTGTTTACAGATGGATGTGTTTCACTAATTTTGTATTTACTACAGAAAAATAACCATTTGCTAACATACGATTTGCATTCTTTCCTTGTGGATTGTCGCCATGATGCAACGAGAAGAGCGGTTGCTTTTCTAGAAAAATCTCTGTTTCTGAACGAATTCCTGAAACACGACATTCTATCAGCCTCATCTTTCTCCAAATTGGATGCACCTGTTCCAAGTGTGGTAGGGTTAACAGACCCTTGCTTTTCGATATAAACCGTGGATTGTCCACCAACATTCCTAATAGGACTGGAAACCACGATTGAGTTGTCCACGGTGGCACTACAATTATAACATTTGCTCTGTCTTTCTGAATCTTGCAAACGCAGCGACTTATCATACTGAAAGGAGGAAATAAATAAGGGCATTCAAATTTACTCCAATCTATACTAAAGGCATTTATATATGTTGCACCAGGATCTGGTCTGAATGAGCAATATACATCCACCTTATGTTTTAGCCTAGAAGCAAACAGGTCAATGCTTGGTGTTTGCCAAACTTTGCAAATTCTAAGAAAGATATCATTTCTAATTTCCCATTCTGTATTATCACTGAACTGTCGAGAAGGCACATCAGCCTCGTTTTCTTTTCCAGCTATGTAAGCACAGGTAATCCATACATTATGCTCAAGGCACCATAACCATATATCCCTGCTTACTTCATTACAAGCATCTGATTTACAACCCCCAAAATTGGTCACATAGCACACTGCAGTAATGGAATCTGATAAAATTTTAACATGTTTGTTTGAAATTTTACCTGCCAAAGATTGCAAAGCAAATAAAATTGCTTTCAGTTCTAAAACATTGATGTGCATAATTTTCTCGTCTATGGTCCATCTTCCACCTATCTTATTGCCTTCAAAAACTAGACCCCAGCCTAAGTAAGAACGGTCTGTCTGAATGACCAAATCAGGATTCCCCTTATCTAGTCGTCTGTACTGTTAGTAAACCACCATTTTAAATCTTGTTTCATATCTAAAGAGACACGCATATATGCATCAAAATTACCTTTACTCTCTTTAAATGCCTTAGACTTTGCTTTTTCTAATTTTCGATAAAAAAGTTTTCCATAATCTACTGCACTAAACGCAGCTACCAAGATACCAATTACCTTAGCTACTGTGCGAATGGTAGCAGAATGGCTCAAAAATTTATTTTTTTTTTGACATTCATCAGCAATCTGATCTTTCTTTTCCTGAGGCAAATAGACAATCATTTGCTCAGAATCAATGACATTCCCTAAATGTTGTATAACTGTAGTAGGAATTAAAACAGACTTTTCTTCATTGATCATGAATCCTAATTTGGTCATGAGACTTACAGTATCATGCACATTTCTGTTGCAGTCTTCCACAAAATTTCCGCCTAACAGACTTTCATCTATAAAACCTGTACTAATATGACCCTGATTGCTCAGACATGAATAAACTGGCTTCATTAGCTTGGTAAAAATCAATGGCCCGTGTGCCAAGCCATTTGGCATCGTACAGAATTGGAACAGTTTGTTTTTGAACATAAATCGTAAATACTTCTGATGCTCTTCTGCAATCTTAATACTGTAATAAGCATGCCTTATATCAATACTAGCTAGGCTCATGCCTTTAGTGATTAAGTTGACTGCTGTTTCAAAAGTATCCATTTTAAAATGGTAATAAGGAATAAACTTATTAAGTTGTTTCAAATTCAAAATTAAACGATACTCCCCATTTTTCTTTTTTCTTAAAAATTTTGGGGATAAAAACTGTTTTGAACACACCCACTATTGCTGAAACTGCCAGCAATTTTTCAACATTTTCATAATTTTCTGCTTTTTTATAAATACCAATCAAAATATACATCCAGGCAGCACAATACGGAATTTTTCTTTTTACAGATTTTATTATATACTTATTTGATATCATAATCATATTTGTAATACTCTATCCTTACAATAATGGGTACAAATGAAAAAAAAATATTGTTTCATATTTACTTTTGTGAATTATTTTCAATGAAAAATACCCATAGTGAAAGATATATTTTTAAATTTTGAAAAAACTCTTTCATAGAATTTTTTCCTTTTTTTCTTGTGTATAGATAATTGTATTGTGAGCATAAAAATGGCTAAAAATGTATGGGTCACCAGGCTAAATTTTATGTTAAGACCGCTAGAATACAACACCTGTTCGGACGGAAATGGTGCGAACCTGGCCAAATTGATTACATGTATGTCTGCTAAAAGTTAAAAAAAGTTTTAAAAATTCTTAATTCTTTCTATAATTGAATACTAAATAATCTGAAAGGTGATATTGTCTTATCAGTACTAAGTCAATTATCTTACATTATATGAACAACATCGACTTTGTACTAAAATGCGATGTGAAAACACAACCATAAAAATAGCAAGATACCTGTCAGGCATGATACTTGTCAATACAACATAAACCAGTATCAACATTTGATTACTGATATAACTTATCAAAAATGTTATTTCATTCAAGATTCCTCATATTTAAGATTGTCTGTAACATGTTGCAACAAATGTTGACTTCAGTTCAGTTTTCCATAGAAAGTGTCGGCTGCGCAGAAAGATGCGCATAAAAAACTATAGGAATTCCCTTTAAAGCCAAGGAATCATTACACCCGTCAATGATACTGGACAGATCACAATTCACATCATTTCCAGAGTCAAACAAACTTTTCTCTATGCTTGCAGCAAGGTTCATAGTCTTTGTAATAAAAATACCAGCCTTACTATAGATGTTTCAACATTTTGCAACTTCTTGTCATTTGTTCCAGCTTTACCGGACACAACATCCCAGATCAACTTATTCAATCTAACTTCTTTCAGAGCTTCACAGTTTCCTGGTCTAGCAGAACTTTCATCTTTTATGAGTTTATCATACTGTTATTCACTCATTCCGTTACGAAAAAGTTCAAACACATTTTCTGCTAATACAGAATCTACATCGGCAATACAAATTTCTTGTGGCTTAAACTTTCCTGACAAGGAAGCAAACCTACTATTGCTATTTGTATTCAAGCTGTGATTGTCACCATCATTTACGGACTCAGGACCTACGGTCCTGGATTTCATGGGTGTAGGTGCACCCCACTGACACTGTCTCAGAGTCACACTCAAACTGATCATCATACTCATCACAATAATCAAAGCCATTCTCAAAATCGTCCATTCTTTTCGCAAGAAGCTGCTGTGAATTCTGTATAGATTTTAAGCACTCCAAAATGGCACCAGTTTGTAACTGTGCTGACTGTACGTCCGAACTATCTGAATTATTTACATTTTCAAGTACGGCACTTCTTTTAGCAGGAGCTTTTCCTTTCCCGGAAGAAGCTGAGCTACATTTTCCCTTCGTACTATCGGTCTTTTTATTTTGACTCGACTCTTTTTCTCCTTTGTCCTTTGCCGAATCGGCCATAATCCATGTAACTGCACCACGTGCAAAAAATTTCAAAAGGAAATAAAATATATCTCCAAATAATATTACTATAATTTTCGTGCCACGCACGAAAGAAAAAGTCAGACTAATAAACACTACAAAAAATAGCACACTACGTGCGCTCTGAACGATATAAAAGTCAAAAATATTCACGTTTGAGCTACGCCCAAACTTCTCTGCGCCATTAGTGGAAGCACACTGATTGCGCATGCGCGAAGTTACATACTCATTTTAGACGAAATTTTATTTTCTAAACGAAATAGAATTCACGTACTAATCAATTCATATGAAACTGATATAATTTTCATATGAAAATAATAAACTGCTATCACATGCTTATCATACCCGGATATTTTTATGATATGCATATGAAAGGTCGCATATGAGAATCATATGATTATCATATCAGTTTTATATGTGGCGACATTGCCTGTGTATGTAACAGTGCCAGTGGAGTCAAGAATCAAAATAACCTCTTATGAACGAATTAATGTTAAATGGCATTAACAGCATGTAATAAAATAAAAAGAGTTTAAAACCTAAGCAATATCAGAAGATAAGAGTTGTACGCGTTGTTAAAGAATAAATGTTATTTGTAATCCGACCACCAAAACGGAAAAGAGTTGGATTACATCTAGCGTGCAACAAATAGAACTACACAAAAGTATTGAATTACGTCCCCTTTTTTGTAGTTATATATTAAAAACATTGATGAGCTGTCATTTTATGATTTACACGATATTATGTTCCCGTTCCGGGTTCCTTTTCATTCTTAAGCAATATCTTGAGTACTCATGGTACTATAAAAATTTAAGAACCTTAGCGTACTAACATTGAAAAACTTCCTTTTTTCGAAATAATTTATTATTTGATATTTTGGATAGGCTCTTGTTAAACTTTATGTGAATAAAGAATTTTTTAAAAACATAAACAAAATAAAATTAGTCTGGTAAAAGAACAATGCGTGCTCTCTTTCTGACACGTCATTGTCTGTCCATAAAGAAAATATGTATCTTGTCTTGTCGCAATTAAAGGATTAGACCGTGTTTTAGTTGACTTTCATCTGTCGTTATCAGTCGATATTGTTGGGAGATATGAAGGCAGCTGTCAATGGTATATTTATTTTTGACCGAGTACACATTGCCGTAGAATGAAAAAGGATGTATGATTCTAAGAATCTTTGCTATATTTTACTAACGTTTGTAATAAATTCCTTATTGGCACTGACCACAAAGGCTTGGCCAAGATAACCAAACTATCTGCTAGGAGATGGTCAAGATGCTGCCCGGCCAACCAACTCATCCTCACAAGAACTTGCGCTGAAGTTAGTGACGATTTCATCAATGAAATTGAAAACATTAGGAATGATAATTGAGCCGTGCCATGAGAAAACCAACATAGTGGCTGTTCGTTTTCAAAGCCTAATTCAATTAAAGAAAACGTTAGCGAACAGCATGGATCCTGACCAGACTGCGCGGATGCGCAGGCTGGTCTGGATCAATGCTGATCGCAAAGCAACTATGTTGGTTTTCTCATGGCGCGGCTCATATTATTTCGCATAGCCACATTTGTTGTGATGCAGCAGACATTGAATTGGTCAAAGAACGGGAGGAGCAAACTGTCTTGTTGATTTGGCTCTTGCAACGACAGAAGAGGTAAAACAATTCATACACAAATCTCCAAACATATCCTGTGAACTTGACCCTTTACCAACATGTTTTTTTTTTTGAAGAAATGTCTTGATGAGCTCTTGTCGTTGATAACAAACACCTTAGATATATCAATTGAATTAGGTAACTTACCAAAATAGTTTTAGAGTGCGAGGATAAGACCTCTGCTTAAGAAGCCAGGTCTTGAACCAAATACTAAGTATTCTCAGAAACTATAGGCCTGTGTCCAGTCTCCCTTTTTTATGTCAAAAATCTTAGAAAAGCTAGTAGATGCAAGTTTCAGCGGCACTTGAGTGAAATTAAACTACATGAAGGATCGCAGTCTGCTTACAGAAGGTAGCTTTGATAAAGGTTCAGAATAACGTCCTCAGGTATCAGTACCTGGTCCAAAGAACTATAATATCAAGTACACCAAACCCGTTGGTGCCATATGCAGACTGCTTAATCACTTCTACGCCGATAACTTTCAATTATAAATGTCTTTTAAGCCGATTGGAACAGTGGCTATAAGTGAGGCTTTGCGAGTTGTCTGGCTAAAATTGCCTCGTGGATGCATTGCAACATGCTGATTTATTTATTTGATGGGGTTTACGTCGCTTCGACACAATTATAGGTCATATGGCGGCTTTCCACCTTTTTATGGTGGAGGAAGACCCCAGGTGCCCCTCCATGTATTATTTCATCACGAGTGGGCACATGGGTAGAACCACCGACCTTCCGTAAGCCAGCTAGATGGCTTCCTCACATGAAGAATTCAACGCCCCGAGTGAGGCTCGAACCCACATCGATGAGGGGCAAGTGATTTAAAGTCAGATACCTTAACAACTCGACCACGGAGGCCCCAGCAACATGCTGAAGCTCAATGCTAGTAAAACAACATGCTAGTGACAACAGTATGGATATGGAACAGCAAGTCACGGCAGCTTGCGTTTTCACTAGGACACCCCGTCGCAGTCATATAACACCGGTTCTGAAGGAGCTCCATTTATTGCCTGTGAAATACAGGGTACAGTACAATGCTTTGACCCACACCTTTATGGCTCTACACAATTACTCCCCTGCCTAAATAAGGATATGAAAGAAGTGTATAAACCGATCAAAAACCTAAGACCACAAGACACGCTTGTCACTGTTCATGCCAAAGACTACAACCATGATGTATGGCAATCGGATCTTTTCTCTCACTGCTCCCAAGCTTTGGAACTCCCTTCCCGTCAAAATTAGGGAAGCTTACACGCTGGCTGCTTTCAAAAGCCTGCTAAAACCCACTTCTTAGTACAACATTTCGTAAACTGACCAATACATTTTTCTTTTCATATCACAGCGTTGAACGGTATTTTATCCTAGAGTCACTTTAATACTTTTAAATACATATATATGTGTGTCTTGTTTTATATAATATGTTTTACATTCATGATTTTTGTGAATGTGAAAATGCATTTTTTTATGATGAATGTGTAATTGTTTGTATTATTTGCAATGTATCCTGTAAAGAACTTTGACCGTGTACATGTGCATGAAAAGACTGCTATCTAAATAAGGTATAATAATAATAATAATAATAATAATAATAATAACAGTATTATTTTAGAAGTGGAATTTGTTTATTATAATCTTTTGTTTTGTTGGGGCGGGAGAGTGTATCGAGATGCACAGTATTACGTGGTGAGCTCTGAAAAGTTTACACTGTATGTATTAAATATAGGAGAACCTTTATTTAAGCATATTGATTACATCAGTCCCTCAAAATAGTCACCCTTAACAGAAACGCACTTTTTATCCGGGCTACCCATGATCTAAAAGCCACAAAATAGTCTGCCCTTGGTATTTTTGCAAACACTGATACACTGCGCTATCAATTCTGGAAATGTAGCGACGCCCAGCCAGTATTTTTTCCGAAAATAAAATGATAATAACCAAAGGGACTAAGGTCTGGCAAATATGGAGGGTGTGCCAACTGCTTGGCCTACTCGTCCTGTAAATTCTGCTGTAAAATATTGCTCTTGTGTGCAGATGTATTGTCATGAATAAGGCAGATGCCCCTTAAACCAGTTTGTGGAGGATGTTTAATGAAATGCTTTAAAATAATTTTGAAAACTTGTCCCTGTAAAACTTTTTAGTAATATATCTGCCAGGTGCATTGGGTATTTGCACAACAGGGCTTTTGGAAATGAAGACAATTATGCAAAGAACCCGTTTGCAACTTTGAGGTCTTTTTGCCAAGACTGGTTGTTCTTGCCCTTTCCTAATCCACTGTGTGTTGTTAATCCACATTTGCGGTTCGAACTGATATACCCATGTCCTATCCCCTGTGAGAAGTTCACTGCATTTGTTATAGATTTTTAAAAGATGTTATGAACATTGTACTCTGAAGATTTTTGTTTTCTCTTCTGTCAAAGGATAGGTAACTACCTTCTACATACCTTCGACAATTTCAAGTGTTTAGACAGAACTTGAAACCACATTTTCTTGTAAAAATTAATTCACAATTACTCTGATGTAAACATAATCATACGACAAGAAACATACAATATGTAGTCTGAGATTTTATTCATAAATACATTTCAAGCAAGCTTATGTCTTTAACGAACTTTTATGTTCCGTGTTCATTTCATGTTTACAGTAACATAAAATTATTGGCATAAACTTTAATTAATTCTGCTCAAAAAAGCGTGAGTAAACGTCTTAGGTGAATAATAAGAGCTTAATGACCACTAACTGGCCTTATAAGGGGAACATAGTATTGAATGATCGCTCACGCCACTACTAACTTAAGGCAGACAGTTTCTCACGATATAATTCTCATGTACTAGTTGTCTTGCATGGAAAGACTATTTACATTATTCTAGGTACTGATGAACTATTTTATATGTTACACTGAATGTTTTATCCCCACATGCTTTAGTCACGCCAACAATTAAATTTAGTAAACGTTAAATCCAACAGAAACAGCGGACTACATGTAAATGGTCCGGTTGTTTGTTGCCGGATTACAACACCAGGAAAGTGATCAATGTCCAGTTAATATTCCTAAAGGTTAATGTACAGTAAGTACGAGTATTAGCTAAAAGTGAGTTTATATACATGCTGTTTTATCTTACTATTCAAACTAAATACAAAATCAGACCATTTTCAAACTGAGCGAAGATTTTTTACAGTAATTAATTTCGTTTTTTCCTTGTGTTAAAGTTTTAAAGTACTAACACCATTAAATAATAACATAAGAATCAAAATAAAAATGATTATAGAAAACAGTTATGCCATAATTCAGTCGTTACGAAGTAAATATAGACGTCTTTCAATAGTTCGTTAATAAACAGTTCTCCCCACTCCTTTTGCTTTTGTATGAATATATAAATTTATATCAACTACGAGGGGTGTTCAATAGTTTCCCGGAATTTATTATAAAGAGTTAATGTATTCAGTATAATAATATTACAAATAAGGGAATATCAAGTTAAAATCCAAATTAATATTTCCTTGGAGAAATATTAAGTAAATACTTGTCCCCATGCAACGTCATGTAACGTTATCAAGCACCATTTTTCTCTTTTCCTATTTTGTATTGATGAAAGCACTATTTTCGTATTAATGATAAGTTGAAAAGTGCGAGTTATGTCAATGCTGTCAAGTCAATAGATATACAATTATGACTACAGGCAACTGGTTTAGGTCGATGCCCTAAAAACGTCGAAGAGAGACCAGCGGTAATAATATGCCATGGGTTTCAGCTCAAAAATTGGGAGAAATTGCTTTGTTATATAAGATATTTAGAAATAATGTCGAGAAGACAGCAACATTTTATCAATAATATGGAAGACTGATGACCACTAAAGCATCGCTGTCTACTTTGCATCAGAAGACGATAACGTCCAGGCATTTCTTAAAATGTAAATAATCCGATAAGAATCACCACGTCATAGTTTAGTTTCACATCTCAATAACGGAATGTTATAAACATTATTTTAAGTCTTGGACGGAAGGTGTAGGAGATATATTAAATGGCAAGAAATATTGAATAACTGCGTTATCTGCATTGATTTTGTTTGATATTTCGTTGCTTCACGGTCCTGTGGACCGGGCTAGCGGTAGAGACGTTGCCATAGAAACGATAAATGAATTTATGTGTATCTTCTGTGAATTACAATTTGATGATTTTCCCTCAATTTATCATGTTCTGAAATGTAAGCAAAACAGGTTCAGGAATAAAGAATTAAGAACATTATTCCACGTATGTTTAGCATTCCTCGCAATAAGATATCTGTTAAGTTGAAGATAAATGCATTCATGTATTATTTTTTAATTCAATATTTGATGTAATCTTTGCAACATAACGTACAGATTAAACATTATGTTTGTATTTTATTTAATTTGAACCCGATTTGACTAGTTATCCCTGGTATTCAGTGTAATTGAAGCTTACAGTCTAGAGAAAAAAATGATACTGTAATATTGTCTAATTAAATGTAATAAAATATTACGATACGCCACTGTTCAGAATTACACAATAACGCAATACAGAGCGAGTAATGAGTGTACAATTTAGTGTACAAATTTTAGATTTATATTCAATTGGATTTCTAAGCACACAAAGTGCTAAAACCGCAAAAGTAATGCTTCAAAGTAATTTTATTAAAGCAGGGATACAATTTCAGTATTCTTGCCCTTTTTCTTCTTTTTACATTAGTGTAAATATCACATTCGAGGACATCGTCGTAAAAAGGTATGTTGCTATGTAAATAGCTGTCTAAAACATAAAACCAAGTCAATTTTAAAAAGGGATTGTCCCATCAATCCCATTTAAAGTAGCCATTTTGGGGAGTTTATACGGATAAAAAGAAGGCTATTTTTCAAACTGGTCAGAACAAAGTAAAACAAAACACAAAATACTTTTTCAAATACACGTACTTTATTTACATTTTGTTCTGCTCGGCAGAACTTTTATGTTCATTATGCATTATACACAAGCAAAAGATATTTCAAGATTATATAGAATATTTAACTGAAATATGAAGTTCTGCCTGGCAGAACTTTATCTAAATCAACTCGAGTCTTTTAAAATAAGATTAAGGATACAATGGATAAAATTATATCAATGAGTTTAAAAAAAGTTCTGCCCGGCAGAACTTTTTCAGGTTTATTATCAAAATCAGTAAAAGCCTAAAACTGAAATATAAATAAGGTTCAAAAAGTTCTGCCTACCAGAACTTTATCTTACTCAACTAGAGTGTTTAAAAGTAAGATTAAGGATATAATGGATATGTCTGTTATCAAAATTATGAAAAGGCTTTAATTGAAATATGAATAAGGTTCAAAAAGTTCTGCCTGACAGAACTTTATCTTACTCAACTAGAGTGTTTTAAAATAAAATATATAATGGATCTATCAATGAGTTGTAAAACGTTTTGCTCTCGGCAGAACTTTTTCAGGTCTATTATCAAAATCATTAAAATCCTATAACTGAAATATAAATAAAGCTCAAAAAGTTCTGCCTGGCAGAACTTTATCTTACTCAACTAGAGTGTTTTAAAATAAGATATAATGGAGCTTACAATGAGTTGTGAACTTTTCCAGGTCTATTATTAAAATCATAAAAAGCCTGTAACTCAAATAAGAATAAGGTTCAAAAAGTGCTGCCTACCAGAACTTTATCTTACTCAACTACACTGTTTAAAAGTAAGATTAAGGATATAATGGATATGTCTGTTATCAAAATTATGAAAAGGCTTTAATTGAAATATGAATAAGGTTCAAAACGTTCTGCCTGACAGAACTTTATCTGACTTAACTAGAGTGTTTCAAAATGAGATACAATGGATATATCAATGAGTTTTAAAAAAGTTCTGCCTGGCAGAACTTTTTCAGGTTTATTATCAAAATAATTAAAAGCCTATAACTGAAATATGAATAAGGTTCAAAAAGTTCTGCCTGGCAGAACTTTATCTTACTCAACTAGAGTGTTTTAAAATAAAATAAGATATAATGGAGCTAACAATGAGTTGTGAACTTTTCCAGGTCTATTATTAAAATCATAAAAAGCCTGTAACTCAAATAAGAATAAGGTTCAAAAAGTTCTGGCTGACAGAACTTTATCTTACCCAACTAGAGTGTTTTAAAGTAAGATTAAGGATATAATGGATCTATCAATGAGTTGTAAAAAGTTCTGCCTGGCAGAACTTTATCTGACACAACTAGAGTATTTTAAAATGAGATATAATGGATCTATCAATGAGTTGTAAAAAGTTCTGCCTGGCAGAACTTTTTCGGGTCTTTTATCAAAATTATAAAAATCCTATAACTGAAATATAAATAAGGTTCAAAAAGTTCTGCCTGGCAGAACTTTATCTGACTCAACTGAAGCCTTTTAAAATAAGAATAAAGATATAATGGGTATGTCAATGAGTTTTAAAAAGGTCTGCCTGACAAAACTTTTTAAAATACATTATACACTACAAGCCAGTAGTTTGTGATAATGTAAAGCCTAAAAATGTTGAAAAGTTCTCTATATAATGAATATAGAAATAAGATTTTAAAAGTTCTGCCTGTCAGAACTTTTTTCAGATTCGTTATGTGCTACAGTCTAAAAGATTATCATTTTATGATACATTTTGCCAGGTAATAGACGATAATTTTACAAAGAATTTTGCCCGGCAGAACTAGATTCAATTCCAGCAGAACTTGATTCAAATCCACTAGTCAGTTATCAAAATGATATAAAGCCTATTAAGGTTAAAAAAAGTTTTGCCTGGCAGAACTTGATTCAAATCCACTAGTCAGTTATATTATATTATGTTATATTATACTGGAAATTTTATTTATTTATTTTGTTGGGTTTAACGTCGCACCGACACAATTATAGGTGATATGGCGACTTTCCAGCTTTAATGGTGAAGGAGAACCCAAGGTGCCCATCCGTGCATTATTTCATAACGAGCGGGTACATGGGTAGAAGCACCGACCTTCCGTAAGCCAGATGGATGGCTGCCTCACATGAAGAACTCAACGATCCGAGTGAAGCTTGAACCCACAATTTGAAATCAGCGACCTTAACCACTCGGCCACGGAGGCTCCCTATATTGGAAAAAGAAATGGCTTTATTTACTAGTTTTCGTCTATTATACTAGTATTTATCACATGTTTGATGTCGTGGGCGTGAAATAAAGTCATTACATAAATTTGGTATTACACTGTCTAGTGTATTAAAGCCTTGGCGTTGACGTCCTTCTAAGCAAAGGAGACGTTCGTTGAATTTACTTGGTCTATAATAGATAAAGAAAGTAGAAATTTTGATGGTTCAGCAGGAAAAGCTTACATGCGATAACAAGAATATTACATTTGTGTCATTCCACATTTAAATTAATAAACGAATCGAACATACTTGATAAAATGCTTGGCAGAGCCTCTCATTTTATTATTTTATACAACTCGTTTAATAACTTCATATGATAAGACACTTCTTTAATACATGCGGCATGTATTTCACACAGGATGACACGTAGAATTTATAAAAATAAAACTCTCTCGCAATATGGCCGAACTCCACGTTTGATAGTGTAGAGTCAAAAAACAAAACAAAATACAAAGACAGCACACACAATGTAAAACTGCACATATATACATACAAACGTCCTTGTAGGTATTAATATATAACGTATTTTCATGTACATTTTTTTGTATCATAAAACTATATACAACGGCACTACATGGATATTTCTAGCGAACTTAGGACAAATATTCGTTAAATTCACCATTGCTTGCCACAACCGTGCCACCTCAGGGTAAAATTTACTGTCCACTGTCTTGTAGTTTATCATCTTCCTAAACTTCTGTGTCGTTATGGGTATTACCCTGTTCTTCGTTGATCTGTTCATCAACGGCTTCTTCTTTGCCAACCATAGTAACTTCATGATCAGTCGTCAGTTGATCCGTCTTACCTGCAATTAACTCCTCGGATATGTTATCACTGTTGTCACGTTCTTGAATGTTTGACACTTGTTCCGGAGCAGTTTTTTCAAACCCATTTTTTTCGTTTCGTGTAATTACTTTGCCGTTTTGCATGTCATCTTCTGTTTGCTTTTCTTCGTCACTTTGGTGAACCTCTAAGTTTTCAACCTTTTTACGGATATCATCTAGGTCTTCGTGAAACTTTTCACTTTGATCCTTTGCGATACTGAGTTCTTCGTTAACCTTGTCTATCTTGTTATTGATTTTTTTGTTCCCTCCTTTTACATCAATTATGTGATCTTGGATAACGCTGAGTTGATCGTGCATGCTTTTATTTTCTTCTTTTGCTATGTTCATGTTTTTATCCACTGACATTAGTTCTGTTTTAATTGTTGAATGTTCTTTGTCAACTTCTGTCATATGTTCACGTACAACTTCAAGCTGTTCTTGAAATTTTTCCTTTTGGTTTCTTGACGTATTCAGCTCATCTTGAATATTCGATAATTCGGTTTTTTTATTTGGTTTTCCATGGACACCTCATTTAACTTGACTTGAACCTCATCAAGCTCCTTTTGAAATTGTGCAATGTCAATATTCGCCTGCTGAACATCTTTAAGATCAATTTGAGCTTTCTTGAGATCCTCTTTGAGCTGCTCATTTTCCTGGTTTGCTATCTCCAACTGGTTGCGAATGTCATTCAACTCACTCATCTTCCTTATTTCCCACGGATGTCTATTCCAAAATTGCAGCTCCCCTCCCAGTTTCTCCAAAATGTCTAGATACTCTCTAAGTTCTTGGGCATTTCCTCCGCTGCTTGTTATCACCCTTACTGATTTCGAGATATAATCTTTTTTAAATATAAGTGCCCTCTTTGCTTCTTTCGAAAGAATATCGATATTCATCTCTCCCAGTAAGAGCTGAGAATAAATAAAATTTACATGTTATCTGCAACAAATGTCATTTCAAATAACTTGTTGTACCATATTCTTACCTTCCTAATAACTGATTTTCAGCTCTATAAATCATTAGGAATAACATAATTATATCTATGTAGAAACTATTGTTAAAATAAATCAATATACGTTTCTTTTATTTAACATTCTAACATAAATAAAAAATAAAACTTGTAACAAATCGTTGTCATCCAGACAAAGAAATGTTATAATTCTCATTCAAATAAAGCTATTTTTAAGCAAAAGTTACTATGGTACAGTTATTTAAAACAATTGCTGTTGAAGGCTCTGAAAAGAATATTCAACATCTAACAGATAAGTGAGTGAGTTTGGTTTTACAGCGAACCGACGCTAAAAGGCCATATATCGCCTAACATCTGACAGATGTTTGTTTCAAAAACAAGTAGTACTTTTCAGGAAATAATACATTAATTTTGTAATATATATATATATATATACCTCATCTATTTCGCGGCGTGCTTTATCCAAAGCATCTCGTACTGTAGAACTGTTATTTCCGGTAACTTTTGAGGACGCATCCTGTAAGAAGTCTTTCATTGCATTTATGTAAGTCCTGGTATCTCCATCGCTGAGAGTGTTTGTCCTTGAATGCATCATATCATTTCGAGCCTTGATGACCTTATATAAAAAAAAGATTATTTCAAGTGACGAAAACGTTATAAACGTTATAAAGTTTGGTTAAGCATCGATCAGGCTTTTTGTTAAATTCGTAAACTTTCTTTTCCGATTGATTTATTTGGTATTTTAGCATGATACAACTACGCATTTACAATGTTTTAACTATATACTAACCGGATACCGTTTGGAAATTTCAACTTATGATTTAGCTGGAACAGGTTCGGGTGTTTTCACTTGATATAGATACCCTTTACTAAGATAATACTTAATAGTATTTATTTTACATCAACATATTCAAAGTTGATGTTAATGAAATATTTTGATGAAAATAAAATAGAATTTATCCCGTTATCATATACAGCAGTACAACGTAAGCAAGACATTCGAGCAATACGGCAGATAATAATGCTCTTCTATTAGTTTGATCTGCACCATTATTTACATATAGTGTGTTGCTCATCTCATGATTGTGATAGCAAAACTTTACTGTTTAATTAATTTAATTTATTTTGTGCCATTGTGATGAAAGCTTGAAGCCTGCTTGAATCATTCTAGAGTCTTCTTCTTGAAAAAGAACTAGTGCCGGTGTCATATGAACCCTCCGGGGCTCGAACTTAATTCTTTACTTAAATCATTGTTACTGTGCATGAAATGCAGATGTAAAACTTTGCTCATTTATAGTTGCCCTCTGACGGCATTTTCGGATATCTTATACAACTTCAAAAAACTACCCTAACCTAGAAAATATTTGTGTAATGGTTAAGAAAAACACTTACAGATTCAACGTGCTGGTGAGTTAACGGAAACAAGCCACAGTTCAGAATCATATGGAATAAAGCATAAGGATCGGTATCTTCAGGAGTTTCAACATCCTCGCAGCATTTGGGCATGAATACTTTTGCAATACCCCAGCATCCTGCTATCTGTTTAGTACGACCGTTTTCAAACCCCATACGTCTGTCCTTTGTTAAATGAAGTCTGACGATTTCATTACATAAATCTGTGCAAGGCGTGCAACCTGCTCTAAATGTCCACGTCCGTCCACTCTCCTGCCATTCAGTATACCTGCACATATAATATGCATTAAAACCATCGTCGAAATGACTTCCATATGATAGGCCTTGTTTGAATTGTTCAAAAACATGTTGTGTATACACACGTACTGCCTCGCATATATGTATGATTGCTAACGTGCCCTTAATCCAATTCTTGTACTCAGGAGTATTAACCTTTCGTTCAAGAGAATCCATGTTTGAACCTGGAATAGGCATATAAGTACTGAGTAAAACATTATAATTACATACAGGAACATACTTGTGCAATGCGAAGGTTTAAGGATGTAGGAGCGAATTTTGACTAATGTTAAGAAGTTTTTCATACTCTGTGAGCTTGAAGAACATTAGTTTCTAAGACAAACAAGAGAAGAAAAAACACAGGTCACCGAACTCATTTTATTTTTATATTACATTTTCTTCACCCACTGTTTAAGCATTTCTGAAATTTTGTAAAATTGAAAAAAAATGGTGGTACTTTATAAAACATATAATATCCCATTTAATGTTATAGGGATTTTAGTATAGATAAGTCATGGATCGTTGTCTTGAAAAAAATAACCTGAGTATTCCTCTGAATATCCTTGAATGATAGCTGAATATATCTGTCAAAATTAACCATATAATTAAGTCGTTAACCTATAGCCGGCTGGGCACAAGTGATTCTGCCTTTGCGACAGTGCAGACCAAGATGTGCAGGCTGATCATAATCTGCACTGTTCGCTATTCAGTCAGTAAATTTATCAGTGGACATCCCTTAGAATAAGAAGTGGTACTACCCAAACTGAACAAGACCTATAAGACCTGTCACCAATGGTGATGAAAACGCCAAGACAGCAGCTTATTGTCAGAGGAACAGGGGTATTGAAAATATGAAACATTGCATTTGTATACTGTACAGGGAGAAAATGTACAAAGATGTACACAAAATGTTGTGCAAAACTGTATAAGATCTCCAAATTCCATTGCTATACCTTAAAAAGAAGAAAGTAGGTCAGTATGTCGACATCAAGGTCACTGAAAGTCCAAGGTTGATGAAAGTCAGTTTTGAGATGTATGTTCAAAATTTTTATCAAGTGGTACAAATTTTATGGCAATATATTAAAAAAAAGAAGAAAGTAGGTCCGTAGGTCAAGGTCATGGTCAAGAGACCATGTAATCAGTAAGGGTCATAAACTAGGTATACTTAACAGCATATGAAAATGTTAGAAAATTATTGTATTTTTTCAATGTAAATATATTCATATTTGAAACAAATAAAGGACCATAACTTTGTGAAAAATCATTCAAATGGAACATGCTTTGCACATGCACAACTACACTTGGTACCTTTGATAAACATAACAAGGTTTAATAAAAGTCTGCCATGCAATGACTGAGAATTAGTGTAGACAATTTTTACCATATGCATATGAAGAAAAAAATAATAAAGGACCATAACTAAATGAAAAAATCATTCATATTGAAAGTGTTTTGCACATGCACAACTACATTTTGTACCAATGATAATTACATGGTTTGATAAAAGTCTGGCATATAAGGACCGAGAAATAGCGCGGACAATTTTTTCATATACATATAACAAAGGTAATAAACGGCCATAACTAAGTGAAAAATCATCAAAATGAAACCCGCTTTGCACATGCACAACTTGGTTCTGACAATAAGTACAAGATGTGATAGAAATCTGGCAAATAATTGCTGAGAAATAGCGCAGACAAATTGTTTCCATATACATATAAAGAAAAACTAATAAAGGGCCATAACTAAGTGAAAAATCATTCAAATGGAACCCGCTTTGCACATGCATACCTAGACTTGATACTGATAATAATTACAAGGTTTGATAGAAATCTGGCAAATCATTCCTGAGAAAAAACCCGCACAACTTCCGTCTACAGACGGACGGACGGTGCGGAATCCAGTATAGCCCGCAGATACTAGCATTTGGGGTTAATAATAATGGACCAATCCACTGGCACCAGAACAGAAAGAAAATGCCTCTTTACATGTTATACCCTACCCCTAGGTATTCTATAAGAACCATGGTCATGAACGAGAAAGTGCACTAACCCATTTCAATCGTACATTTCACATCTAAACCGCACTGTTCGGTGAATGGGTACCCAGCATATTGAACAAGCTGTGATTTATCTTATATTGTGTACAAGACACTTTGTCTCAATATTTCATATTGCAGAGATACTCCATATATTTAATGCTTTCGTACACGTTACAGAAAATTCTTGCTTGAACTTCCAAATGAACATCCGGTCTAGAGGTCACAACAGTGTGACCATGTTAGGCGAAATGTAAACAAACAAAGACAGATTGAAAAATATTCACAGTTTTACAATAAAACTTGAAATGATGAATGAAATTCATCTTATATATGATTTTTAATTTAAAGTCATACATTTGTATACATCTGTACTGTTTACTTAATTAATATTGCAAATTTATGCTGCATATACACATACTATACTGAACAGCAAAAGAAACTATCCAGATGTATAACTGGTATATTTTAAAATAAAAAATTGATTTTTCAAATTTGAATTGTTTCTTCATACTAGAATTACACTTGAAGATCTTCACGTGATAAGTTTTTTAAAAATCAATCAACAGTGAAGTCAGTAGTCCCACAATAGCCGTTTGAAAGGCTATATCTTCTGCGCGTCAGTTGTATTGTAACATCCCAATTGGACGCTCGCGCTAAACTTGATTCAGTCGTGCGGTGCAACCAATAATATTTTTTTAAACTTTTTGCTGTTTTTGCCGGTTAGTCAATTATCAATATTTCCAATGACAATAAAATTTCACAAAGAAAATTGTTAATTACAGGCGCACGTGAATTTCGTGCAAAAAAAGCTATTGTGGGACTACTGACTTCACGGTTGATTGATTTTTTTTAAATTTTACACGTGAAGTTCTTCAATTGTAATATGATATGAAAAACACAAGTGATTTATAAATTAAAGTTTTTTAATAAAAAATACCCCGGTTATAACACTGGATAGTTTCTTTTGCTGTTCAGTATAGTATTAGCTTACACGTGTAGGTAAACAACGACTGACATACATTTCCACATCAGTCAATCAGAATAGTTTTGTAATCTAGACCGGAACTTCACTAGGTAAGTTCAACGAAGATTTTTGTGTAACGTAAAAAAACTATAACATACGCTTTGTTTCTCTCAAGTAGGAAATATTAAAAAATTGTGACGGTACACAATGAAAGATAAATTACCTCTTGTTCAATATCAATAATACACATTTACCGAACTGCACGTAGCACGTTTAGGTATGAAATGCGAAACTGAAATGAGTAAGAATATTTTCCCGTTCATCACCATGGTTCTTATAGGATACCTAGGGGTAGGGTATAACATGTACAGAGGCATTTTTTTCTCTATTCTTGTGCCAGTTGACTAGTCCATTTTAGAAATTTAGCATGGTAAATGTTCAATACCTCGTTAACAACATATTTGTTGCGATTATCTTGTTAGTGTACCATTTAGTTTTCATGATAGTTATTGTCTTTTCTCATTCAGTTACACAGTAGGCATGGTAGTTAAATAAATGTGCTACACGTGCTATTTGATTTTACAAATACCTTCTTTATAGAACAAAGCAACATCCTCTCAGTACAATGTTTGGCGGACAAGCCATTTTGTTCTATTTTAAAGTGTGTTCTGTTCAGTTTAAGTTTATCATTTGTACAGCATTAAAAGCATGAAAATCAATTGTAATTCAATAATTAAGAAATAAATTGAGAGCAAACACTGTGAAATTATTTTGTAATAACGCCCAGTGTTTCCCGACAAGAAGATTTTTTAAAGTTTCCGCAATTTCTATTAATCGGGTAATGCGTGCGTGCGTGTGGTGTTGCTGGTGTGTGTGGTGGGGGGGGGGGGGGGATGACATAGGATACTAAGAGACAAGACTCAAGAAACACAAGAAACTAAAAGTAAAAAATAACTTTATTGGGCGCAGTGCGGTGTAACATGGGCGAGATTGTGAAATTATGACTTGTAGGAATTCGGTAGACGGTCACCCAAGGACCATTGCTGTCAAATCATTTTGAAATAGGAACAATGATTTCATAGTAGAAGAAATGTAAGTTTTCCATGTAGCCATATAGAGAAAACTAGTCCCGCTCCCTGGCCGCCATGTATTTTAATGAAATGTATAGAAGGATTCGAAGGAATCTGGTGGTTTGTCACTTAAAAAAAAAATCTTGGGGATTTTTTTTCAACAAGAAGAGCCAGCGGTTTGAGAGGAGTAGACTCATAGGGAAATCTAGCCCCGCATCTGGACTCCTCTCATTGAGTGCACTCAAATAAATTGTCTAACGGTCATATCTTTATTCAGGAAAGATTCCATTTGTATTCATAAAGATGAGTGACGGTCGAGTCAACTCCCGAGAGTGAGTTATTGTTAAGGGAGGGCCTGGGGACACTTGAGTGTTTCCCAAATATCAAAATGCAAGTTTAGATGATAAATTTACTATCTTAAATTCGTTTGAAAGTATGATAACAGTGTCATGTATGTATTTAATGCGAAGATATATATTTGTGGAAGTTTTTTTTGGTGTGGGGAGGGGGTGGGGGGAGTTCTTTTTAATACAATTTGTTGAGGATGACGAAAACGCAACAAAAAGATATAGTAAGTTAATTATCAGTGCATTGATGCAAATTATTTAAAAATAGATATAAGCAAATTAGATATAGATCTACGAAACATAGCCTAACGGGGCTCATCAGTCACTTCCAGAAACATAGTCCTTGTAACAAATATTTACATTTAACAAGCCTAGATTTCGGAAAACTCATACTGCAAAGTATAAACATTCCCCCCAATTTGAAAATATTTATTTTATAAATGGTATTTTTGTAATAATTGAAATTTACGCGGACTGGCTTTCGGAAAACACCCAACAAGTAAAACCACGAGAGTTATTCAGCTGTATCAAAAACGATCAATTTAAGAGAAAAATAAACTGTAAAAAATGCATGTTTAAATATAAATTTCATTTTACTACTACAGATGAGTAGACGGCCGGACGGACGGACGGATGGACGTATTTTAAAACAAATGGACGGATGGACAAACATACAGACGGGAAATAAGATAACAACTTCCGACTTAGCAAATATATCTACAAAAATAACGATCAGCACTTTTGCATACCTTTGATGTTACTGTCAAAGAGACCGTTATAATTCGCTAAATCCATTGCGTACAATGAAACCAATACTTGAGCTGCCCTTCCGAAAGTTAGGCTTGAGTGGAATTTCTGAATATGACATTCGAACTCCAATCTCACTCCCGTAAGGTCTACTCGAGGCCCACTTGACTGATACTTACCCAAGTTTGAATCAAGTGTGAGTTTGAGTGACGACTATGAATATGGGCCAATAGTTTGATGGAAGCGTTACTCAAACTTATACTTGACTCAAACTTTGGTAAGTATCACTCAAGTGTAAAAGGAGTTCGAATGTCATATTCATAAATCACACTCAATCTTAACTTTAAGAAGGACAACTGGAGTAATGGTTTCTTTGTACAAAATGGATTCAGTGAATTATAATGGTATATATCACAATAGCATTCAAGGTATGCAAAAGTGCTGATCGTTATTTTTGTAGAAGTATTTGTCGGAAATTGTCATTTTATTGCTTGTCTGTATGTTCATCCGCCCGTTCATTTGTTTTCAATACGTTCCTTACGTTCGGCAGTCAGTCAGTCAGTCAGTCAGTCTACTTATCTTTATTTGTAGAATGAAATTTATACTTAAAAAATCACGAGTTTATTTTTCGCTAATATTAAAAGGTAATATTACATATATGGACAGCAAATATTATAAATTAAGAGCTGAAAAATAAAAATTAATCTTGAAAGAAAAATGGTAATAAGCCGTGTTGGTTATAAGAATGGAAATGAGATAATTGAAACAATAGGTTAAATAAATAATATATGAATGAATGAATAAATAAATAAATAAATAAAATAAAAGCAGCACATGCACTGTCGATGTCAGGAATAGGTAAAACGCTTAAAACAAAGCACAAGCAGTTTGCAATTTAAGAAAATTCATGAAGCATACAAAACCTAAAACAGCCTAAAAGCTCATATTTAATACATGAAGCTTGACAAACAATGTAAAACTAGAACTTAAACTCATACACAGGAAAATAAGAAAATGAACAAAATATCAGATTAAACACAAACTTTTGCAATTCAGTTTTACTGGCAGAATGAACATGAGCAATTTCCTCCGTTTCATTCACCAATTTCACCATTCGTCTTTTTTGAAATGTTTGTAATTTACCTTATCTCTAAGGTGCTGAGGCAATGAGTTCCAACGTTTAGGTGCATAGGAACGGACGGAGTTGCTACCAAAACTGGTTGTTCTTACCTGCGGAATATTGGCTATATATGTGTACCTTAAGTTAAGAATGTTTTGATATTAACCTGGTCATGTAAATAGGCGGGTCCTTGTTTATGAATATTTTTATGAATTTCTAGTGCCATAGTTCTGATTCTTCTTATTTTTAATGTTGGTAGATTAGAATTGGTTTATAGTGAGTTGTAAGGTAATTTATAATCGTCATAGATGAAACGTAGAGCTCTCTCCTGGATCTTTTCTAGTTTTTAGTGTATATTTCACCACAAAAATAATGCCAAGTAAGGGGGCAATAATTAAAATTTGATAATATGAAGGAGTAATAGATATTAAAATTGCCCAGTTTACATAAGTGTTTACCAATTCTATTTAAACTATTTAATTGCCTTGAAGCCTTTTTACAGATGTATCAAATGTTAGATTGAAATCAAAGGTTACACCTAAAAGTTTATCAATAGTGCTTCCATTTAAGTTAAAAGTTATGTTTTGTTCTTTGTTGTTGTTGTTTTTACCAATTGCAATTGCCTGGAATTTCTCTGGGTAGGCTTTCATGTGGTTATCTCGTCGTCCTCAGCAAGAACATAATATTTTTTTTTTAAAAAGACCTTAAACAAATATGAACTTTCGCTTTAGACTGTTATCTTACCTTTAAATGAATTAAACAGTGTAAATGTATCATCTAAACTTGCATCATGATATTTGAGAAATACTCACGTGTCGGGAGTTGATCCGACTGTCACTCACCTTTATGACTACAAATCGTTCATCAGTAAAGACGTAATCGTTAGGCAATTTATTTGAGTGCACTCAAGGAAATGTCTATGAATACAGCCAATATTGTCACTATAAACGGGAAAACAACTAGACGCAGGAAAAAGCCAGACAGTAGAAATCAGTGGGCGTGTCAGACAGATATAAAACTGCTAATTGGTAGACAATCAAAGCACAGACACGTGTATTTAGATTGTGATAAGACGTTATTCTTATTGGCGAGAATCCAATTCGTATGGTAAAGCAAAGTATCGACAAATGTCATACTTAGCTTCGGTAGATTCTGTAGTAGGGCAAATAAGCTCGTCCGTGACATTTTCCCCCGCAACGGTATAGGTGGGGACCCAATAAGGTCTACCATGGTAAAGTTTTTACTCTAAATTATGTATGTTTAGCTAATTTGCATAAAATCAACCACTACCACAACAAACGTCTCAGGAAACAAGATACCACTAAAATTTAACAAAATAATATAATTATTTGTTATCAATAAAATAACAATTATGTGAGTCATATTGTTTGGAAATGTAGTTTAAACACCATTTTGAAGGAGGAATCAGTATGTAACATACTTTGCACATGTTACGTTACCATTTCAATAACCTTGTTTTATTACATCAATTATTTAGAAAATATAGATCAGACAGTTTTGATCTGGTCTTAATGTCTGTCAGTGTTTTCTAGAATAGTGTTTTTCTACATTAGGTATTGCACAAATTAATCTATGCTAAAACAGACATCTCTGGAAACAAGATATATCTAAAACTAAACAACATGATGAAATAAACTGTAATCAGTAAACTTGTGATATCTGAGCTATATCACATCAAAATATAGCGTAAATACTTATTTGAAGGAAGAATCTGTTTGTTACATGATTTACACATGTTACGTTACCATTCCAGTAATCTTGTTTTATTGTATCGTTATTTTCTCAGAAAATAGTAGAGGAATATTTAGTTATCAAGTTATTAAATACTCTTACAAAATAGTATAGTTTCATACTTCTCAAGCAATGAGTTTTTTTCCCATAACTGCACTTTAAAATACGTTACCACTGTATTCTGCTGTATTTACAAATATGTAGGAAGAAATTTGAATCATTGTTATCAATATTATGAAATCATTGATTTGTTAAAACTTTAAAGTATTAATTCTAACATTCTTTCTTTACTTATGTCAACCAAGAAATCATCTGAAACATTCATTACACATTCAATATTCCTTTTTCATTTTGAATTAATGCAGCTATCAGTTTAATTATACTAATATCAGTTCCTTAATTATGATATTCTTTTATTTGATGGTTCCAATATTGTTGTAAATAATTACATTTTACATTGATTGTGTATTTTTATGTATATATTCTGCATATATTGATTATGTATAAATCCCTGCTAACATCCATACACTGATAATAGGGTTACAATTTGGGGCAGCCATTCATGGAAAATGTTTTTATTATGGAATATTTATCTTGTTTTGTGTGATTGTGAAGTGTATCTATGCAGTTATGTACGTGAGAAATAAAGCATTTTGTTTTTGTGTTTGAGAAAAACATGCATTGTATTGAGATATTTATGGGCTTATTAATAAATTATTCACTGATGAAAAGCAGCACTGAACAAAAACTATAAAACAAAATGAAATATTCAGGCACTTTAAGTAATCTTTGGATGTTAACTTATGAAATTGAAAAAAGCTGTCAAGAATGTGAACAATATTAAGTGTTTGAAAACTTAAATTATTAAGAAAACAATAACATAATACTATTCAAAACTTCTAGGAAGATACTGAGTGCCTTCTGAACGACACTTCAGAGTTGCTGAAAACATGTTGCAATTGACTTTACGAAGATCTTTTAGAAGCAAAGAACGCATCCAAGCAAATAAATAGCAAACTCAGTTGGATGATAGCAAATATTTTTTAAGATGCTCCTTTGATAGCATAACAACACAACCAAGCAAAATAACGGCTGATTTGATTTGATCGTGTCTGTTCGATAGATGTAGTCAATAAAGCACAATGCGTCCAATCCTGGTAAAAAAACACATTAATTCAAGCAGGGCCTCAAGTGGCCACCTGTCTTCTTGTAGAATAGCTGTATTACACCAGTATTGTCTGAATGATTTTCACGAAGTAGGTCACTAGGTTGTGGTGGGTCTTTAATAAGACAGGTGTACATAAAAGTTACATATCGTAAATCGTTACCGTTAGACTGTCTATTGTAACGATCGATCGCTATTTATTGCACGGATGTTTTAATTCCTTTATCTACCTGTAAACCTTGACGACTCTATACCTGTCACAAACACTGCTTTACATGTAATCTATATCTAAGGGCAGAGCTGTCAATGTTTGTTTAATTAAACACACTGCAAACAAAAAGAATATCATATCGTTCTAAATTAAAGAGTTATATGGGGTTTTTTTAGCAATTCGTCTTAAAATTATACTATCCTATAGTTATTTCTGAAACACTAAACATAGCTAATATTTGTAAATATGATCGTTTCCGTTTGATATGTTGGGGAAGGTTTGTGTAATGACGAGATTTGCTTGATTTGTATTATACATATGGTTAATGTTTATACGAGGATTAATCTTCGCGAGGAGAGAATCTTCGCGAATTTAGCGAAATATTTTACAGTACACTAACATAAGAAAATGAGGTACAGGTAAAACTCGTGAGCATAGATCTCTACTGTTAGGCATTATCTACAGACTTACTCTAAGCCCTCTTTACAGAAGGGAAACAATTTATTTTTATATAGTGAAATTGTTTAGTGAACACCGTTTGTTAATCCTCATCCTGTCCATGTTTTAACAGTGCAATGGAAAAGTGATCTATCTATGTTAAATGTTGTATGCATGATAACACAGTCATGCATCTAACGGTCCTGAATTTGATTTTCCCATAGTTCTAGATGTTTTTCCCATTCTGTGACGCATATATATGGGTAGTAGAGATTGTTCTTTTTCCAGCAGTAGCATTTTCAACGTATTTTACCTTGTAAAATTCTGTGGGTTTTGACTTTTTCAAAAAAAATATCGTCTGTTTGTTGACAAATTTCACCACAGAAAATGTCACACTTTCCCCTGGGCATTAACTATTTTGATCTTTACACAGTTTTCTATTCAGATTGCTAATCATTGTGGCAATTATGCATGCTTTTTTGCTGCCTAGAGGTAAAAAGTGCATGTTTTGCATGGGGTACTAGGTCAATAGCCACCAAAGCCTACAGTAAAGTCATAGCGCAGTTGTCTCCATTTTTTCCAAATATTTTATCCGGGATCTTTTTTTTCAGCTCAAATAACTTTTTTTCAGAAAATGATATCTAAACTATTTTTCAATCTACATACTTTGATGCAGTTAGCTACACATTTATCTAAAATAGATAGTTCCTACTTGAAGTTTGTATTTTTATTTACACTGCCTTCTTTATCGGATAAATTGATCAGTGGTATACAGTAGGTATTATATTGGCCACGCTAAGAAACGATCTTGCTTATCGCCATATTATACCTATTGTATACCACTGATCCCCCACTTTTTACCGAAGTACATAATACTTTTCGGTGAAAATATGAATGTATACGCCTACCTACATGTATTTTGTACTTCGGTCAAAAGTGGGGGATTTTCTCAAGACAACAATGAATAAAATATCATCAGTTAATATTAATGCTAAGTCTAATAGTCATGGCACAACTGATATTGACCACGCTAAGAAACGATCATGCTTATCGCCATATTGAATAATGAAAGATTCTAAACATATGAAATATTCTACAATGATCGAATATATTTGTCTTTTCTTCCACCCGAACTCTGACTTTCGCTCCGTTGTTCTGTCTTCCAGTGTGAAATGTTTCTTAAAATTTGTAGTCACAACTATATTTCATAGGTGACTTGAGGCAATCGAACTACATTTTTTGTATTCATATCTATATTAAAAGGCCATGACCATTAGAAAATAATTCAAGGACGAACTTGTCAGTAAAGTAAATATATACTTATGTATTCCAATTCCAACATTAAACTTGATATAAATATACTAGTCTTCTGCTCTTAGTTACAAAGAAAATAAATTTCACGAAGTATTTTCTAAACTCTCATAAGACATTTTGCTTAACAGTAATTAACATATCGTACTGCTTCCCAACCAAGGTCAGTTTGAAATACAAATATTATAATCTGGTTTCTATTAAAGGATATCCTAGTATATTCAATAACAAATACGTTCACTTCGCTCGTAATAACTTAAAGTATCTATTAGTTAGATTAATAAAATTTGTAGGATTCATATTGACTTACAGAAAGTGTATATCACTTATTCTATAATTAAACAATAAGATCAACTAGTATAAACAAGTAAAAAACTAAAGTTGGAAAAACATGCCACCAGGGGCATCAACCGGCACAACCCTTAAACCAAGGTCTAGGGGACATCTACAAACTACTGAGTGTAGAATTCGCCCAAGTGGGAGGATCTACGCCTATGCAATCGTTGGGGGAAATTACAGGGAAGAAGATATCGAGAGAAACATCTCTCAACTCTTCATCGGGGAGTCCCGCCAATAAGGCCCAAGCTATCCCCAATTAGCGGACGGGTCGCTTGAATTATCCGTAACATGGCTCCATCCCTTAAGCAATGTTACATACCCGGCACCTAGCCCGGTATCAAGTGCTGATAATTCTAAAAACAGTGGGAGGTTGAGTATTGATTGTAACCCTCCTTCATTAACAGAGGATAACTTCCAACTTGATGTAACGTCCGCAGAGGCGGAGCGAATCCCGGATACGCCTACAACCCCTATTTTACCAGGGTTGTGGCCCCTACAAGGTCAACAACCAACTCAGACCGTAAGTAAACCTGACAAGGAATCATCACTCTGTGTTACGGGTGCTTGTCATCCTAGGGCACATCCAATAAATGATGGACACCCTAGTGTAACTGTACCAGAAGGTCCGATTCACAGAGAATGGTTAATACAACTCCAACCCCTACATTGCCAACGTTGGTCAATATCAAGGACCAACACCAGGGACAACCTGTACCTAGGAATAACGGTACAACAGCCTGTACAACCGCAACACTAATAAGCAACAGGCTGATATGTCTGTGCAGATAGATCTAGAGCACGCCCCAGGTAACCCGTGGTTTACTAAAGGATCAAGAAGGTCAACAGGGAAAACAACGGTGAGGGAAGCAATTACTATGTTCTACGTAGCGATGACGCTGCGTACAGTCGCTAGTGCCTTCCCAAAACAAAAACTGCAGGAAATATCTTCTGCATTTATAGCTCATTGTTATCTCCCCGTGCAAAATGTACCTAAAGCACGGCCACTCAGCAAATAAATGCACAGGGAAATCGATCTGCCCTCGCTGTGCAGGACCACATACACACTATGAATGTTGATATTATAATATGAAACAATGTGCAAAGGGTCTCACAGCACTGCCTTCAAGGGTTGTGTTGTATATACCAACTACTTGGAGAGCATAAAAAAGAAAAACCAAGCAATAAAGAAAGAACATGAGGTCAGAATGAAAGAAGTTGGCCTCACACGCTCAGAACCATCAAAAACTACCACGACCTCACATCAATCATCTAACAATAACGAGTATGTGCATACGTCTCAAGTGAGGGAGATCATAACAAGTACAGCACTAAAACTTCAAGGACAACAACTAGATTATCAAACCCTTGAAAAATGGTTGATGAGGCTATGACACAAGGTAGCGCCACATCTGAGCACTGAGCACCAGGCAGATCCAAATCTTACAGTGGTTAGAAAACCCCTTAAGAGGCAGCGCACCAAGATATCAGAACAAAAGGTTTTCTAGACCCATCATTTTAAAAGAGTAGGCAGACAGGCAAGGCAGCAGGCCCCAAGGGGTTCTACCTCCATCGATGGGTATCCCACCCCATCACCTCCATCCCTCCAGTACTTCTATTATATGCCCTATTAGGTGGCATCAAAAACGTTAAATTAAGATAACAATTTTATGATTACGACATGGCAACATACCAAACACGAAAAGATCAAAACGGGGCGGCAAAATAATGTATGTTAAAAAGGGCATGAAATACACAGTCAAAAAATAATTAATAAAAAAGAATAATTATGAAATAAACGGCATAACACTACTTGGTCACAGCAAAAACAATAATCTACAACTGTTATGTATCACGCACACAATATAACTCTGAAAAGCATTATCAAAACATGTTCTCTGACGTACGAAAACACTCAGTAATTCTTGGAGATTTCAACATTAAAATTCCCCTCTGGAATCCCCCAGACGATCCAAGGTGTGACTCAGCCTCTGAAACTATGTTGAATTTATTATCAGAAAAAAACGTAGTTATTCTAAAATGACGGAAATATAACTAGATTAAGTAATTGTCAAACAATTGGGATTCAGCATTAGACTTTTAGGCTATAGTTTCTCATACTTTGGCACAATATGCTCTCTTCAGAGTTATTAATAACGCTTTTGACATTGATTTGCAAGAGTAATGCATCATGTGTCATATCATGCGACTAGTAATGAGGAATAACTATTTTAAGTTTGAATCATATCTATTTCGTAATAACTGAGATAGAGTAAAAGTGCATCACAACTTGAACCTGAAATTCTAAGTAAAAAGAGGACATACATCATAACAAATTGGTGCTAGCATTGTGGACCTTGTGTCATATGGTTTGGGTGATGATGTGGCACAACCGTTTTGAATGAAATGCATTTAGTAACAACAGAGGTATGGTGAAAAAGTATCCAAAATTAACCTAAAATTCTAGGCAAACAAGAGCTGTCCGTAAGACAGCCAAGCTCGACTATTCGAAATATTGTCCCAGAAGCAGGAAAAAAATACCCAAAATGTTAAATGTCAAAGACTTTTAAGTTCAAAAGGGGACATAAATTGACCAAAATGCATATCAGAGTTATGGGACTTGATGCTATCAAATAGTTTTATAACCCCGAAGGCACATGTGAAGTTCCAATTCGATATCTGCATTAGTTTTGGAGATAGCAACTTGCATGTAAAACTTTAACCATATTTTTTTTAAGTCCAAAAGGGGGCATAATTTGCCAAAAATACATTTCAGAGTTATGGAACTTGACCCATTGAGGTTGGTAAATGATCTAGAAAATGAAAAAATAAGTTTCAAATCTATATCTCTTTAAGTAATAGCTGTATGTACTTGCACGCAAAACTTTAACCAGGATTTTCTAAGTCTAAAGGGGGCATAATTTTGCCAAAATGAAAGTCAGAGTTATGGGACTTGGTGCTATCAACTAGTTTTATAACCCTGAAGACACATGTGAAGTTTCAATTCAATATCTGCATTAGTTTTGGAGATCGTAACTTGCATGTAAAACTTTAACCAGAATTTTCTAAGTCCAAAAGGGGGCATAATTTGCTCAAAATACATCTCAGAGTTATGGAACTTGACCCAGTGAGGTTGGTAATTGACCTAGAAAAAGAAAAAATAAGTTTTAAAGCTATATGCCTTTAAATGATAGCTGTATGTACTTGCATGCAAAACCTTAACCAAGGTGTGACGCCGACGCCGACGCCGACGCCAGGGTGAGTAGAATAGTTAGGCTATTCTTCGAATAGTCGAGGTAAAAATGAGCATAAGTCATAATATTTTTGCGCAAGAGTTATGGCCCTTGTGTCATATGATATGCGTGATGATGTGGGACAACTATTTTAAGTTTGAATCAACTCTTTAGTAGTTATAGAGTGAAAGTGTATCAAAACTTTAACCTGAAATTTAAAGTAAATAAGGAGATAAGTCTTAAAATATTGGTACCAGAGTAATTATTTTAAGTTTGAATCAAATCCATTTTTTAATAACTGAGATAGAAACTCATGAGGATTGGTCAGAAAATGCACCAAAACTTTAACTATAGAAAATCAGTAGCTATGGAAACTATACAGTTCCGAATTCATGGAAGCCAAGCGATATAAACAGCAGAAATACGATCTCTACAGGGAAAATAACACAAAACCACAAGATGATATAGTATATAATAATTTGAATTAAATATGACCCTAGATCAGTGTACAAGTTCTGCCCAAGGCAAAGAAGCGACCCATAAATGCCAAAGAAAAGGGATAACGGGTCTGTAAATATACAAATAAGCGCCTATATAGATATTTTATTTTCAGCGACAAAAACCGTGGCCTTCGCCATCAATGTCTCATTCCAAGTGCAAATACATAGAATTACAAAACCGATGAATGGCAAAATGTAGTTAAATGATATAGCATCAAAAACAACTTTCTAAATTACCTGCAGATAAAGAAATATACATATAAGCAAACAGGTAATCTATATACGTTATAACGAAAACATCACGAAACGTAAGCGTCACGTATACAAAAAAAACGCGTAAAATCTTCATTTTCTAATATTATCAAATTGCTTGAGGACAATAAAGCTCGAATTGTAACACAAAAATAATAACTTATCGACAGAAATATAGGCAAAATTCAATAAATATAGTCGATTTTTCATATTTTCCTTGTAAAATTTCACACAGCGCGTTTTAAAATTGTACTTTTGTAGTAACAGTAAACAAACAAAACATACTTTGGGCATAATATTTAGACTTTGGACTGGAAAATACAAACAACTTAATAGAAACATCTTGAACAATAGTAAAACAAGACGGTCATGATGACCCTGAATTGCTCCCCTGAGTAATTGGGCCTACAACCTCTAGAGCGTTAACAGTCTTTCCCTTTGATTTGACCGGGTGACCTAGTAATCCCATATGACCCAGATTCGAACATGATGTAGAAATTATCAAGGAAAACATTCTGACCAAGTTTCATGAAGATAGGGTCATTAATGTGGCCTCTAGACTGTCAACAAGCAATTCATGTGACTTTAGCACGTGACCTAGTTTTTGACCCTACATGACCCAGTTCAAACATAGCCTAGAGATTATCAAGATAAACATTCTGACCTAGTTTCATGAAGATAGGGTCATAAATGTGGCCTCTAGAGTGTTAAAAAGGTTTTCCTTTGATTTGAACTGGTGACCTAGGTTTTTAACACCTCCTTCCCCACCCCCATCCCCGCCCATGACTCAGTTTCAAACTTGGCCTAGAGTGTTAACAAGCTTTTAATTTGATTTGATCGGGTGACCTAGTTTCTGATCTCACATGGTCCAGATTTAAAATTGACCTAGAAGTCATCAAGACAAACATTTTGACCAATTTCCATGAGTTTCAAACTTAAAATGTGGTCTCTAGAGTGTTAACAAGGTTTTCCTTTGATCTTACCTAGTGGCCTAGTTTTTGTCCCCACATAACCAAGTTTCGAACTTGGCCTAGGGATCACCAAGATAAACATTTTTACTAAGATTCATGAAGATAGACTCATAAATGTGGCCTCTAGAGTGTTAACAAGCTGATTTGACTGGGTGACCTAGTTTTTTACCTCACATGACCCAGATTCAAACTTGCCCTAGAGGCCATCAAGACAAACATTCTGACCAATCCTCATGAGTTTCAAACTTAAACTGCGGACTCTAGAGTGTTAACAAGATATTCCTTTGTCCTGGCCTACTTGCCTAGTTTTACCTCACATGACCTAGTTTCAAACTTGACCTTGAAATCATCAAGACAACATTCTGACTAAGTTTCATAAAGATTGGGTCACAACTGTGGCCTTTAGAGTTTTAACACAGCAATTATTGATGAACGACGGACAACGCAGGGCGGACGACGGACGCCGGACAATGACCGGTCACAATACAGCAATTTAAAAAAAAATCCATTTCAGTAAAAGTTCATACACTAGCATGATTTACCGATATAACCTACTTAGCGCGGCTGGTAATGTATAAGCTACCACCTAAGCATTGGTGTACGTGACATCACGGGCGTAAATAATGAATGCGATATATAGGATGTTGTAGTGGTTTTTAATCAGTTTTAAATGATATTTTGTGCCCTAAAAATTTTTAAGGGGGGTGGTGGCATATCTTAAAAAGTATGTGATCTAGGTTCATAATAGGAATATTATTCAACATGTGAAGCTGTGTACATGGGATTTTGTTTTAAATATCTGTCATTCAGACCAGATTTATGGCCCTTTATTGTCAAAAATATGCATAAATGTGGTACAAGTTTGTGTCCTATGTATCTCAGAAAGTATTTGACTTAGTCATAAAACTTTATGGGATTGTTATATAGCTGAAGGTGTGAAGTTGCACACCTGGTATTCTGTTTGGGATGTCACTCAACCAGACTGGAGTTATGGTCCGCAGGTGTCTTTACAGATGATTTTCGGACACTTTCTATATGAATTTGAATACTCCAAGAGTGAAAAATAAACCACTAAGAAATAAATATTTAATTACAAATACCATCAAAATACATATTTGAGATTATTTCTTTAAGTCAAAATTTCAATATTTGTTTCATAAAATGGTGATTGTTTGCTCTAAATAGAATTACGTATCCTGTTATATACATATCAAAGCTATTTTTTTATACAACATTGTTCCTCCCGCTCCCCCCTCCCCCACCCCCGTGCATCAAAACCATATTTGGCCAGGATATGTAGCTCCTTATTATACACATTTTCTGTGACTATTGTGTTGATGCAAGGTGTGGGGGGGAGAGAGAACAGTACTTTAAAACACAAAATATAACTACAGGTTGTTCCAAAATGTAAATTAACCAATACTTACTATATTAATTTTAACTATTTTGATAGTCACATATTTTTACATATGTTTGTAACTCGTACACATATAGGTATGTTATACATGTATAGTAGTGAGAGAAGCAAATACTGTGAATTAATTATTATTCGTTGGGTTAAATTTTCATTGGCTTATCCTGGTTGCTTGTTGCAGTAGATTGACAAATGTGTGCTGTAAAATACTAGCAACACACCAGACAATCTTCTGCATGCCCTCCACGCGACGCGCACGCCACTAGCGATGATTAAATCATTTTTTTTCTGTATTTTTTAATTTTTCATCTTTTTCTGTGTGTTGATATTTATTTCTTTTAGACACATACTAAATGTCACACCATTCGTTACTTCATGTTCTTCCTTTTGTGAAAACTGAATTGAAGATTGTTCTTTGTGGCGGACTAGGCCTAAACACCACAACAAAGAAGCAATATGTGCACAGCAGTTAATCTGATCCTGACTATAATCTATCAAATAACGCTTGGCATTGATATGCCTGTGATGCATCGGTCAAGAACAGTAGCTTCTTGGCAGGTCATATCAGTGACTGTTCACATTCAGTGTAATGCCATGAAAGTGATGTGTCAAGCCGCTTTTTATGCAGATGGAATATACAAATAAGGCTAGACTCGAAAACGAACTAATAGGTCCAGCCGAGTTTCAGGTGGAATTTTATGCAGCGACCTGCTCCTACTTTAGCCCTACAAATGACACATTCCCTAATTTGCACAACATTATCCTTAGCAGGGTTGCAGTCAGACTTATCCTGAGTTAACCTTTTCCGGTACAGCTTCCTTAGGCAAGCCCCACAAAGAACTGTCATTTCGGGTATATTTTCATTACAAGCCATCACTTATAACAGAGCTATACAGACATGTACATAGGATTTTAATCTTAAAATGTTATTTTTTCCTTAAGTAAACAAGTTTTGCCACTTTTTTTTCAATTGGAATTCATACATTTGAAACTTCCGTAAAGTGATGGCATTATATTTTTACGGAAGTTTTCTTTTTAATATACCCTGGCCCAGATTAAATAAGAAAAACATCTTGATAAGAGCAGATACAAACCAGTTTCTGCTGTAATAAGTTAACTAACACATTGGTTTATATGTAATTCGAAACGATTTGGGCATTGTTTAAATACTTAATGAGAATTTTGCATTCAAAATGTAGGCTAGAAGCATATGATTGTGTCCGAAGTCCTTTATAAAATTCAGTAAGAAACATCAAAACAATTTGGCAACGTTTGGCAAGAATGACCGGAAAGTAACATCTAAAACAATCAAAAACAAAAATACCTCCGCCAATACCCAGACATGTTCCAAAAATAACATCCGGGCTTTGAATTAAGGCTCGCTTTTCTATATACAATACAATTACATTTGTAATTACGATTTGGCTTACATCCAGGCATCGACCTGAAACTGATAACAGATCTCATAATTCAAATTTCGCTGGGCCTACAATTGATTAGTAATGGCTTGAAACATAACGACGCACCGCAGCGTAAACAAATAAAAACGAATAAAACAAAACAAAACAAATATGGAAACATGTAGGACAGACGCAGTGGTCTAGTGCTAACAATGACCACGAAACAAGGGGTCGTGAATTTGAGTCCCCGCTACTCCAAATAAAAATACTACATGTAACACTTTGTATGTCTGCTTTACATTTGGCACGCTAAAGAACAAGGAAAACTAACTTCTGGAGTTGGAGCGTCTTACTGCATCTTGTACTTAGTCTATCCTTCCACTAACATTACCACATTAACAGTCTTGTGGCGGAGTCGCGCATATGGGTTACCGACGGCGACTATAAATAAGCTTACAAAATTGTTAGGAAATAGGAAATTTGAAAATAAACAATTACGCAACGCATTCTTGGAATCAAGGAGGTTATTAGTTTGAGGCTGAATAACTTATGAAAAATAAGTGTGGCAGAGTACCCTATAGGAGATATAAAGACCAACATATTTTTTATTTATTATAAATTTTATACAATTATATATAGAAAGTTTGTAACTCAAGCTAAAACAGTATTTATTCAATATCAACGGTCGATTTCGAAAGACTCCAAGGTAAAATTGAGAATTTCTACTTTAAATCCCATTAAATTATGTACATTTTTAACGAAAATATTGAAATTCGGATAAAGATTTTTATTATATGAAAACTGAAACCCTTTTGCACAGCTAGCCACTAGATCAGTTTAAAGTTACTGTTTCAAATAAAGTCATACTTACCGGAGAATAAGGTGATCGTTGTTAACATAAAGCCCACCGGTAGTTTATTGACGACTGGGATAGCTTATAAATAGACGTTATACATTGTATAGCTTTATCGATCTATATAGTGGGTTATGTAAAGGTAAAAGCTGCATGTGACAAAACGTGTCGAGCAACAATTAAATTATATCTATTTTTATCGCAGTTAAACTTGCAATGTTATAACTTGCAATGTTATAACACTCTCGTCAGTTTTCCTTTAAATACCTCCTCTAGTACACCTTCATGATACATATCCAAAAATGTCCGGATCACAACAAACTAGTCCTTGACATCTCTAGAAATCATATTTAGGTGCATTTCGTCGAATTAGTCTGTGGCGAATTCTCCCAAAATATGTGTTTATGATTATTTTTGCTATATTTTACAAAGTTGTGATTTTTGAAAGTTTAAACACCCAGTCTCTCAAAATGCATTGGTAATGTTATTTATCATCCTTGTTTTGGTGGCCATCTTGATGTCAAAATGGTTCAAATCATGCTTGTTTTATTTTCTAACCCATATGCGCGACTCCGCCACAAGACTGTTAATGTGGTAATGTTAGTGGAAGGATAGTACAAGATGCAGTAAGACGCTCCAACTCCAGAAGTTAGTTTTCCTTGTTCTTTAGCGTGCCAAATGTAAAGCAGACATACAAAGTGTTACAATTAAATTTCTGTAAAATGTACTGTATGCATTTTGTATGTTGCCTAAAGGCTAAAGTGTATTAAACAAGTTCAAATGGAAAATTTATTTCTATTTCGTGTCTTTAAAATAAATAGAGTTATTTATGCTTAAAGGGAGACATGTTTAACATGTTAAATACAAAGAAAAGGGAGGTAAAAAACCAAACTGCGCATTGGCATCCAATATCATTGATATTATTCACTTATCAGCAAAGCGATTGCATTTATAAGATCTACATTAAATAAGTCGAGGTACACTTTGTTTATTATTAGTAGTATTTATCTTCTGGGTTTAAAATGGCAGATAATTACAAATGTGAGGAATATGTCCAGATATTTTAGAATGAACATTCACATTGTATCATTTTTCTCTATTGTGGAGCTAAATAGATCAGCTATAGTTGTATTACTTCAGTGCTTTATTGTAAACCTTTAAATTGAATAAAACAAATAGGAAACACCGGAGACGGACATAAATTGTTGTTATCATTATCAAATTATTCATTTTGTGGTGCTTTACTTTTATTCAATGGCAGCAGTCTCAGAGCAATGTTTGACTGAGTGGCTAAATGGCCTTCCTGTTCCATTCAAAGCTGGACGTCACAGACTTTCCAATCACTTTCCAATCACCTCTGTTGTGTTGAAACCCTTCAATTGACGTAAAGTTCTTTCATGTCAGGTAGAAATGCAGCTGGTTTATCGATTATTGGTTCTACCCAGGCATCTGCCCATGCCCATAATGGCTGGAGGGCACCTGGGCTTTTTTACCATTCAAAGCTGGAAAATTGTCATCTTCCTAATTGGTGGGACATAAACCCTAACAAAACAAAACTTCAAGGCTCAGTTCTTGAAGATCATTTTATGTTATACGTAGATGTTAAAAGTTTTACATCACATAAACACAATTTAGGACATATGGCAGCTTTCTAGCTGTAATTGTCGAGGAAGTCTCAATGTACCTTTTGGGCATTGTTTCGGGCATAGGTGGGCATCTGGTAGAATAAGTGACCTTCCGCAAGCAGGCTGTATGTCTCACATGATGATCAAAGAAGGACTCAAACCCTCAGAGACTATGGTCAAGTGATTTGATACCGGTATCATTCACCACATGGCTACGGAGGTACCTTGTAAACTGTACTAGATGACCAATAAAATTGTCAAAAATAAAACATTACTAGAAATAGAGATTGGAAATAAAACTTTTGCATTTCTGAGCAATGTAATACATTACTCAATGAGTTTATTATCAAAAACTTAAAACATAAGGTTCTACAAGAGTATAAAGATATTTCTTCCATTAATGGTTTCCAGTTTTTAATACATGTAGTAAATTATTTACATATAACCGGGTATCCTATTGGTAGGACAATCGTTTTGAAATCTAGAAAAAATCCAAAATTTACTGAACCAAGATGAATGAAATATGATTACAAAAGAGGACCAATGGCGGTGAATTTGTGGGAATACAATACCAATGTAAAACTCAATAATGCTCAGCCAGTGTCAATTTTAACTAGAAATGACAATATTTATACTTATCATCATGTGTAGTAAAACTTTCCTTATCTCGGGCATTTTACACTTCTCAAGACACCTTTTAGATGCGGTTGCTGACTATTTCTTGACACCACAAGAGGTCAAGGAAGTCTGAACACTACAGTTTTGTTTTGCAGCATTTTCTTTTTACATTCAACTTTATTCTCGTCAGTTAGTTGACATTTCAAACTGGTAAATACAATATAGAAAGAAAGTGCATTTGAAGATGTATTCTCCTACTCGCTAACTTAGGCCTAATATTGCTCTTGCAACATCTACGGTTGGCAGGCCATTAAGCTTGCTTTGTTGAGCAGACGTAATCGTTCATGCATTTTTTCTTCAAAACAAATGTTATAATAAGGCCTTGTTGAGGACTAATTCAATGGATGATTGCAATACCTTTTTGGAACTGTTAATACTCAGCTTTCTGAAGAAATCTGATTACATTTGATTAGAACCATCACATCACAAAATAACACGTACCAAATGTGTTCGTACATCTTGTACTTAAACTGCATGCATTTGTTCACAGTTTGACTGATACCCTCCATAAGCACAATGAATTTCTATTTTATATAGATATTTGAGACTATCATAGTTACAGTTATCAATGGTACAGTGAGTATGTGAGGGAAAGAGGGTGGGGATGGAATCCTTCATATTTCATACAACCAGACTTATTTATATCCAAATTTAGATCCATAAATGTTACAACGACTAGTTCATATGCTGAAATTTGACTGTTAACAATGTTTGTTTGTGTAAAGCTGCAGACGGTATATTCAAGTCATATTATACTTAAAATAATTCAAAACTGCTAATGTAAATTCATGTTGCCGTAAACTTATCATTTTCTACAGCAGTATCTCAATTTATGACACTATCATACTTTATTGGTAGCAGGCTTCCTGTATTGGCTTTTGAAAAAGCTGTACTTGTACATAATACATTGTGTTCTAGTTACAGTGATGATGTTTAATGAACGGAAAATCAGATAACAACTCTGATTTCGTTGTCTTTAATTATAATAGGTATTCATTGCAGCAGGGACTTTTGCTGCTCCCTGTCATTTATAGTTTATATATACATTGTCTTTAGATAATTGAACCCATGTTTAAGATGAATGTCTTAAGCATGTATTCAGAAAAATACTATTTCTTTTAAAGAATGATCGCATTTTACCAATTAAGACTTAGATGTATAAAAAGGAAGCTTTTCTACCGATATTTACATTCGAATACAAAAATGTATTATGTTTTTTGATGTATATAAAATAAATACTTAACTCAATCTTAATATAAACATTATAAATACAAGCCTTTACCATTTAGAAATGTAAATTCCTATGTCTTAGTAAGAAAGCTAGATTGTATATATAAGGGCATATTTATTGAAATAAAGCAGTCAATTTGAAATTCAAGATGGCCGCCATACTAATGGTAAAAAATGTTACCTATGGAAATCATAAACTCTGTCACAAGCATTCATAAAAACAAAACTTTTCAAAATATAGCAGAAAAATCGACAGGATTACAATTCGCCATGGACTGAATATGCAAAGTGGCCTTATCGAGTCTTTTTAGGTCATTTTATATAAACAGAACTTTGTTTGTTTGTTTTGTTGGGTTTAACGTCGCACTGACACAATTATAGGTCATATGGCGACTTTCCAGCTTTTATAGTGGAGGAAGACCTAAGTGCCCCTCTGAGCACTATTTCATCACGGGCGGGCACCTTGGTAGAACCACCGACCTTCCGTAAGCCAGCTAGATGGCTTCCTCACATGAAGAATTCAATGCCCTGAGTGAGGCTAGAACCCATATCGGTGAAGGGCAAGTCATTTAAAAGTCTGCGGCCTTTACCACTCGGCCATGGAGGCCCCTAATAAATAAACTGATATATCAAAACTGAAAAATAATTAGATCAAAAACAAGATGATAAAGATTTGAAATCTATCCGAAACTTTGCGTGGATTGGTGCCTTTTAAATATCACGGACAATACTCAAAGGAAGTATCAGGGGCTTAACCGGTTTAACTGGTTTAAGTTTGGCTCTACATTACTGTCCTTGTCTATCCGGCGTACGCCACACACTTGTTCAGTGTGATGATCTGACATGCTGTGCACAACATCCATAACTCTAGTTTGCACTTTTACAAAATTATGCCTCTTTTTCAACATAACAATTTTTGGTTAAGTTTTTGTATGTAAGCTGATATTTCATTACCCACTAATGGGAACGGATTGAAACTTTACACACTTATCCACTGTCCTTTTACAGAATTATGCTCCTTTTTCGACTTTGATATTTATTCAATTGACAAGGCTGTAGAATAGTCGAGTGTTGCTGTCCTCCGACAGCTCTTGTTTAATATGCACCTATACTAATGTATATATTTGAGTCGCAATACACCTCTAAAATCCCACTAATAAGGACCACGTTTGAACGACTGACCGATTTTCTTACCGATGCATATTCGAATAGTGTAATAATTGTATTATTTTGGAACTGAAAAGAAAACGAAGCAATTGTTTTCTAAGAATTTTAAAACAATATTTCATTGTAAATACTTTTAAAGGGGTGGAAAGTTATGATACCTATATCAAATGACACGAATAGTACGGGGCCAAAAGCGTCTACCATGCACTACCCTCGCCCCCCCCCCCCCCCCCCCCCCCCCCCCCTTAGATTTTTTTTCATAGGTACCAAATTGTTTGGCAGGACCAACACTTTCAAAATGAAAACTGTTCCCATGAAAAAAAAGAACTATATATAATTTCACTGTTTCATGGCAACCGTTCATTTTTGGAAAGGACAACCATATAGATTTAATACTCAGTCATATCTTGGTCAGTTTTGGTAATAAATCAATAAAATGGTATCAAAATGGAGCTGAGACATTGGCCTTTTAATAGCAGCATTTCTATGTTAATTAACTAATTTGCATATTCATGAATCTTAATGAGCATGTTACAAAATGATAAAGAATTGTTGAATAATAACATTCCCATATCTTAAATCAATTTAAATGTACCAGACAGTTTTGATCTGGTCTTAAAGTCTCTCAGTGTTTTCTAAAATGTTATTTTGTTACTCTAATGGTATTGTTTTCACTCCAAACTATGTATGCTCAGCTAATTTGCATAAAATGAACCAGTACCACATACAACTAATAAAAATCTGAGACCACTAAAACTGAATAAAATTATATAATTAATTGTTACCACTGAAATAACAATTTTATGTGATCTAATTTGTTGTCGGTTAAAGAGTAAACGCTTAATTGAAGGATGAGTAATAATGTAACATACATTACACGTGTTACGTTACCAATTCAAAAATCTTGTTTTATTGCATCGATTATTTAGAAAATATTCTAGAAACATAATTAATATTAGTTATTTTGTACTATAAGAATACAATATGCTGTTTTACTTGTCAGACAGTGAGATTTTTTCTGTAACACACATTAAAATACGTTATCACTACCATTGCTTTTTAAAAAAGATATTTAAGAAGAAATTGAAGCCATAATTATCATATACTGATTTATTTAAACTGCTAGGGGTACATTTTAAGATATTTTTCTTCTGTTATTTCAGAAGTTACCTAAAATATATATTGCACCATCCATGTAACTATTATTTGAGATGGAATGTCAATACAACACACAATACTATCAATCTGTGCATGCATATGATCGTGCAGCTGAAATGTTGATATGTGCAGTCCTTCCTGCGAGTGAAAATCAAGTTTTTTAAAAAGTATATTTTTGACTTTAGAAATAGTAACATTTTAATTATATATACAAAATAAACCAAGTTAGCTCAATAGGAGGAATCATAGGGTCTTGAGTCAGATATCTGGATGAGGCCTTTGTTCTCCATGACGATTCGACAAAGACATTGAGCCTGAAGTCTTACTTGTAGCGAACAGATAAGTTCTGGTACAAGATCCAAGGACACTGGTTAGGTTAGCTGAATTACATGAATGAATTTCTGTTGCAAAGCTGTGCTAAACCAAAACTTACTAATAAAAGAACATATGTTAGCATTTAAAGTAAGAAGTTTAGATTTAAAACTTTTACCAGGTTGACAGAACTGTTATATTAGACTTTTAATGATACCAAATCAAGATATAAGAAATATATTGAACTTGATAGACATGAAATAAAAATGACTATTTTAGTCATTTTGAAACATTTACAAGAATAACAGAAAGTACAAAATATTCTTTTAATATTTCAAATTGTACAGACAAAGACTGAATCAATCATAACAAATCAAGTTTGAATATCAATTAAATTAGGTATCAAGGGCTATGATAAAGGCATGGCCTGTCTTTGTAAAAAGTCCAAACTGTAGCAAGAGACTTGAGAGCATTTATAATAAAATGATATAAATTGCTTCAGAATCAAAGTGTAATCAAATGTCATTCATAAAATATAAAGTGATTTTTGGATAGCCTATGATCTTCTTTAATCAGTTGCTTTTCATTCTATAAATAATATGTTACAAAGCAACACATTATTCATTACAGCTGAATAACAAAAGAGCAAATGTGCTATAGTAGGTAACCTTAAAGTAAAAATATCGTAAGTCACATCTTATTATTATTATTATACCACATTTATATAGCACCCTTTCCATGCACGTGTACACGTTCAAAAGTGCTTCACAGAAAAATTGCAAAAATACTAACAAATACACATACAAAAATAATGCATTCCACATTAACAAAATTCATAAATGTAAAACGTATAGATTAAACAAGACAAACATACATACATATTTAAAAGTATTTAGGTTACCCTAGGATAAAATACTGTTCAACGCAGTTTTATGAAGAAGAAATTTTTAAAAAAAGCATCAATGTATCGGTCAGTTAACAAAATATTGTACAAAGAAGTGGGTTTTTAGCAGGCTTTTGAAAGCAGCTAGCGTGTCAGCTTCCCTGATCTTGACGGGAAGGGAGTTCCAAAGCTTCGGAGCAGTGCAAGAAAAGCTGCGATTGCCATACATCATGGTTTTAGTTTTTGGCATAACCAGTGACAGTGTGTCTTGTGATATTAGGTTTCTGACCGGTTTTTACACTTCTATCATATCCCTAATATAGGCAGGGGACTGATTGTGTAAAGCCTTAAATGTGTGGGTCAGAACCTTGTACTGCACCCTGTATTTTACTGGCAACCAATGAAGCTCCTTCAGAACTTAATTGATCTTAATCAATCAAGGCTTGCAGAATGTGTTTATTGTAACACGGATACCTCAAATTGTGTGCAATTCATATTTTTCAGACATTTCATCACATCATGATTTTACATTCAGATTTTAATTAATCCATTCAATTTTGCTATAACAGAACACTGTTATAGCTGTTTAAGCGAGTGCTAGGGGCGTGAGGGCAGTTTCACATTTCACTACATCTAATGAACAGACATAAACAAATCAAGTCAGCAATTACATTGCTTGTTCTAGTGTTCTTATGCTTCCAAAGGATCATCTTAAAAAATTATTTACTGTCACAAAAATGGTCTTTAAGTGCTATGCGATGGTTGTAAAAAGTCTCCTCGTACTCGGATTGTTAGATTTTCTGGTCCTGTCGGATTATATTTGTTTACTCAAACAGAATTCCACTTAAGTCGGTGCTAGAGGGCCTAAGGGGTGTTTGACACTTCATTACCTCTCTTAAACAGACTTGATCCAACTGAGTCTGCTATTTATTTGCTTGTTTGAGCTTTGCTTCCAAAGGATCCTCTCAAAGATATTATTATCATTTCTATGGCAAAATGTTTTCAGCAAGTGTCGTTGAGAAGGCATTCAGTATCTTCCTAGAAGTTTTGAATAGTATTAAGTATTTCTTTTCTTAACAATTTTGGTTTACAATCAAAATATTGTTCACATTCTTGACAGCTTTTTGCAATTTCATAAGTTTGAATTGAAAGATTACTTAAACTACCTGAATATTTCATCTTGTTTTTAGTTTTTGTTCAGTGCTGCTTTTCAACAGTGAATATTTTATTAATGAGCGCATAAATATCTCAATACAATGCATGTGTTTCTTAAATCCAAAAACAAAATGCTTTATTTCTCACGAAAATGACTGCATAGATACACTTCACAATCACACGAAACAAAGATAAATATCCAATAAAAACATTTTCCATGAAAGGCAGTCCTAAATCGTAACACTTTACAGTGTAAGGATGTTTGCAGGGATGTGTACGTAATTATTTTAAACAGAATATATACATAAAATACATAATCGATGTAAAATGTTATTATTTACAACAATAATGAAACCATCAAATAAAAGAATAACATAAATGAATAACTGATATAAGTATAATTAAACTGAAAAAGGAACATTGCTAGTGTAATGAATGTTTCAGATGATTTCGTGGTTGACAAAAGTAAAGAAAAAATGTTAGAATTAATACTTTAAAGTTTAAAAAATCAATGATATCATAATATTAATAACAATGATTCAAATTTCTTCTTAGATATTTCTTAATACAACAAAATGCAGAGGTAACATATTTTAAAGCGCCGTTATGGAAAAATCTCATGGCTTGAGAAGTATGAAACTATATAATTTTGTTAAGGTATCTAATAATTTCATTACCGAGTAGTCCTCTACTGTTTTCTAAGAAAATAATGAAACAATAAAACAAGATTACTGGAATGGTAAGGTAACATGTGTAATGTATGTCACAAACAGATTCCTCCTTCGAATAAGTATTTACACTCTATTTTCATATTATGCAGCTCAAATAATCACCAGTTTATTATTCACATTTTATTTAATTGTGTTATTCAGTTTTAGTTATATCTTGTTTCCGGAGATGTCTGTTTAAGCATAGGTTCATTTTATGCAAATTAGCTAAAATACCTAAATGTAGAAAAACTATTTACCTTCAAAGAAACTAAATATTAGATATTGAAAACACAGAAAATGACGTCACTCGACCTTCAGCTATTTCCGGAAGTAAAGAAAATGAAAGTAGAAATGCTAAACTTGAAAACGAAAGCCGTGTTTTGATTCGTAGAAAGTCAAGGGTCACGCGCACCGTCTAAATGTATGCGCGTGGACTTTTTTTTGCTATTGGGAAGTCAATTTTCAGCACTTTCTTACGAATTGAAATTACCTGGGCTTTACTATGGCATGTCAGCTTTTCATCTACCAAAAAGTATTTGAGCTCGGGATAAACACAATTCCCACAGGGGTCCGTAACGGACCAAGGGTACATTGATAATTTTGGAACTTCATTAAATCGCTCAAAATGTCATTTTTGATGTTGTCTGACAGTGTCAGTATATGCCTCAGATGTAAGATATAACCGTATTTGAGAGCTGCAGACCTAGGCATTTCAGAAATATTTTCTAAATGATTTTCTTGTAATAAATGTTGTTTCTACGGAAGCGTGAAAAGGCCATCAGACGCTACGAGAGACTTTAAGACCAGATAAAAACTGTATGATAAATATTTTCTAAATAATTGATGTAATAAAACAAGGTTATTGAAATGGTAACGTAACATATGTAAAGTATGTTACATACTGATTTCTCCTTCAAACAGGTGTTTAAACTATATTTCCAAACAATGTAGCTCAAATAATCGTTATTTTATTGATATAAATTAATTATATCCTCTTATTCAATTTTAGTGGTAGCTTGTTTCCTGAGACGTTGGTTGTGGTAGTGGTTCATTTTATGCAAATTAGCGTAATATACCTATTTTTGGAGTAAAGAAATTACCATCACAGTTATATAATACTATTTATACAAAAAAAAAGCACTGAAAGACTTTAAGACCACATCCATGCTGTTTGGTACATTTAAATTGATTTAAAATTAGAAAATATTATTTTCTAATAAGATTTTGTCATTTTGTAACATTCTCATTAATGTTCATTAATATGCTAATCAGATAATTAATATAAAAACTGCTATTTAAAGGCCAATTTCTTAGCTTCATTTTGATACCATTTTCATTGTTTTATCACCAACACTGATCAAGATATGACTGATATATGATTACCCTTTCTAAAAATAATTGGTTGCCATGGAAACAATGAAATCATATATAGTTCTAAAGAGGTTTTTCGCAAGAACATTTTTATTTTTTATTTTGAGAGTTGGTCCTTTCGAACAATTTGATACCTCTGAAAAAGTCTAGGGGATTGGGAGGCGTGCATAGTCAACGCTTTTGGCTCCCTTCCCCACGTAAAAAAGGACAGGGTTAAAATTTAAACTTGGTCCGAAGCTAACTATTTCAGTGCGTTGATATAACATAGATAGGTTCAGCTAATTTTTTGTGGTCGTTGTCATTTGACAACCAGGCTGTTTAAAAAAAACAGAAGATGGCGCCCAAGAAATAGTAGAGGTGAGCGATTTCAGGCTAGTAGATCGAAAGTGTATGTAGATATTTGGAGAAAAATAACTTCAGACAAAGAAATTCTTCACATAGTACAAAATCGTCATATTGAACCCTGTTAACTCTGCCTGCAACAAAATTGGGTTTTCTGCAAAAGAAGAAGAAATTATTGACCAAAGAAAAGAAAAACTGTTGAAATTGAAAGTGAGTACAATGTATTGAAGTTGAATACCATACAAACGAGTACATATCTCCAATTTTCATCGTACGCAAAAACGGGAACGGTGAATACCGACTGATAATGAATTTAAGGTAGAACGCGACACTTTGCGAACTTTCGAGTAGCGTCTTGAAATTTTGCATGTGTAAACTTGACCATATTTCAAACAAGATGCAGTTGATTTTATACCAATAGAGCCAACCAGTTTTTGTACACGAGACGTCAAAGTTGACCACCAAAACCCGTTTTGGAAACTGACGTTGCCGCGTATCCTTGGCAACTGTTACGGGTACTGCAACGGCACCAGCCAACAAATTTTCTTAAATTATACATTATTCGACGAGAATTAGTTTTTCCTTTATGGTGATGTAAAAATCATTGTTTTACAGCGACAAATATTTGAAAAATGGAAAGAAAATCGCCGTTTTTTGACTAAAAATTGACGTTCAGTTTCGCACCATTTTTCGGCTTTAAATCAGCATATTACAAAATCCCTGAATTAAATTTTTGATTTTTTTCAATAAACGGTGTTTAAAATGTATACCGAGTCCAACAGACAAATAAAACTGGGGGGTCACCGACTTAGTTTTTTTGGTACATGTGATTTTATTTCCCCCACCCCCTTGCGTAAAGTGACGTCGCCGCGTATCCTTGTCAACACTGTTACGGGTACTGTGACGACACCAGCAACATATTTTCTTAAACTATACATTATTCGACGAGAATTAGTATTTCCTTTATGGTGATGTAAAAATCATTGTTTTAAACCGACAAATATTTGAAAAATGGAAAGAAAATCGCCGTTTTTGACTAAAAATTGACGTTCAGTTTCGCAGCATTTTTCGGCTTTAAATTAGCATATTACAAAATCCCTAAATTAAATTTTTGATTTTTTTTCAATAAACGGTGTTTAAAATGTATACCAAGTCCAAATGACAAATAAAACTGGGGTGTCACCGACTTAGATTTTTCGGTGCATGTGATATTATTTCCCCCGCCCCCGTGCGTAAATTTTGTACCATAATTCGACGTCTGCAGATACGTTCGAGACATCATAATTCAGTCATTTTGAAAATCGCTTTTAATATATTTTCTATATAATAATGATTCTTTAAAATCTTTTTCTTATTCAAAGTACCAAATTAACAAGTTTTCCGTTGTAATACACTGCTAAAATGAAGAATTCATACATATGCAATTGTGTAGATAGTTCGGAGATTTCACATCTGAAACAAAAGTAAAAGCATAATTATTGTAAAATATCATAGATCAGTATTATACAGCAGTTTCATATAGTTTTAAGTTTGCCCTCCACGAGAGTAAAGTTTTTCTTGATATTATCCCTTTTCCTCCATAAGTACACACGCACGCACGCCTGCACATCCCAATGTCATATATGCTGGTCGTAAACGCACTATGTTGGTTTTCCCATGGCACGGCTCAATAAGAGGTATCGCTTTGAATACTATCCTAAAGTTACATTAACACATAAGCGTAGCTTAATAAAATTATGATGAGTGAACTGCTAAATTGTTTGAAAATTGTTGCATTCTGAATGTTGATATCTCAGACGCTTATTAAAATAAAAATAAATAAAATATAAAATCTTACACATATACATAATTTTATTTTTTATACTGGTACAAATCCTAGTATCTCGTAAATACGAAACCAAGACCAGCAAGTTTGAGCCGTCGGTCCTATGTACAATGTTACGATTCTTGAGTCGCTCATATAGATAATTACAACATAGAATTATACATGTTTAACGCTGATGAGTTACAGCGAGTTTCCATCACAACCATTGTTTTCTGTGTTTCTTTCTTTTACCCCATCCGCTTAGCTCAATTCTATGAATCGCTTTTCCCACCCCGGGGTAGGGCGTGACAATTTGGTAGAAGGTATTTATCCGAAATCATTCGTCCTCCACCTCCGATTTTATGTGGTGAAGTTGAAAGTTACCTGTTGAGGAACACTGGTTAGGTTAACCGCCTATCGTAACAGAAAACAGCGCTAAACCTAAAACAAACAGTTTTCTTTCTTTTTTATTTAATGGAATATTTATCATTTTTAGCGGAGTATGTACTCGTACTTGTTATGTCTGATAGGTCTCTAATATTAGGAAAAATATTATATATAGAATATGTTTCTATTATGTGTCTATGAATACAAGGATAACCTTTCTTTAAACACATCTCTGGAGAGCTAAAACCTCTTTGTAAAGGATGGTGTTTCTATCTAACGTTGTTAATACATTAACCTTTTCAGAGCAACAGCCTCCGTACAATGAATATAAATTCTGTTTCCCCGTGGCTGCACTTTATTTGAAATCGGGGTGTCTTACTACTCTTAAAACAATCGAAATATTTTCAAAACGTAAAATTTATAATAAAGTTAAATAAATTTGCGATGTTTATTCCAAAGATATTAGGGCTTTTATTTTTTTCCTATTATTTTTGTAAATGTTTGCAATGACGTGTGTATCAATTATGTATAATCATGAACTTAAAAGGAAATTCAAGAAATCCTTGCAAAGTTGTAAAGGACTCTGTTGACTAAATTCTTCTTAAAATAGGTTAAAAATTGATCACAAGACGTACGAGAACCCGTTTAATTACGTATTTGTATCTGGGGTAGAGGTAGAGTAATATAATTCAGAGTAATAATTTCGCCCACGGTACCGAGTTTTAAAGGCTATTTTGATCTAAAAGTAGAGTTTATCTTAAAATGAAGATTTACAGAAACAAATACTCATTGCAATTAAATAAAGTGTTTATCATCATATTACTTTTTAGTCAAATTATATTGTTTGGGTTTTACATTAGACAAGATTAAAGCATATTTTCTATTCAAAACTCAACGTCATATGTGTCGCTCTGACGTAACTTTAACGTAAATATCGGGTCTAAGGTTAAGTGATCTCCACAAATTATATACCATTTTAAATGCAGATATTTGTTGACTGAACAGAACGATTTACGAAAACAGTCCGACGGACGAGAAATCACGGTTCATCAAAAATGGACGTCTAAGGTTTGCGGAGAAAAAAGTTACAGAAATATCAAAAATGTAAAATACGCATTATATGAGGAATATGCTGGATTTTAAATTAAACAAAATGTTGAAACGGAACCCACTAACTTCTGAATTTAGACGCATTCCTCCTTACTTATAGCAAATTGTGTCCACTTAACGCATTTAAAGATATCAAAACACTTCGGATTGTTTTTTTTTTTTTTTGTTTTTTTTGGGTTTTTTTGCACCATTGACACGTTATATAATGTATTGAAATGTACTAAGATTTCACTTTTTAATACGTTTTCATCATTGTTTATATATAAACGTTTTGCCATGGAACAAAATGTTTGTTTTTGTTTTGTATAAAGTTCTTTAAGAACCAGCAAAACACTAAATAAACCAGCCGATAAGCTAAACACAATGGCCAAATCATGATGTCTCAAACGTAACTGCAGACGTCGAATTATGGTACAAAATTTACGCATGGGGGTGGGGGAAATAAAATCACATGCACCGAAAAAACTAAGTCGGTGACCCCCCCCCCCCCCCCCCCCCCCCCCCCCCCCAGTTTTATTTGTCATTTGGATTCGATATACATTTTAAACACCGTTTATTGAAAAAAATCAAAAATTTAATTCAGGGATTTTGTAATATGCTAATTTAAAGCCGAAAAATGCTGCGAAACTGAACGTCAATTTTTAGTCAAAAACGGCGATTTTCTTTCCATTTTTCAAATATTTGTCGGTTTAAAACAATGATTTTTACATCACCATAAAGGAAATACTAATTCTCGTCGAATAATGTATAGTTTAAGAAAATGTGTTTGCTGGTGTCGTCACAGTACCCGTAACAGTGTTGACAAGGATACGCGGCGACGTCATTTTACGCAAGGGGGTGGGGGAAATAAAATCACATGTACCAAAAAAACTAAGTCGGTGACCCCCCAGTTTTATTTGTCTGTTGGACTCGGTATACATTTTAAACACCGTTTATTGAAAAAAATCAAAAATTTAATTCAGGGATTTTGTAATATGCTGGTTTAAAGTCGAAAAATGCTGCGAAACTGAACGTCAATTTTTAGTCAAAAACGCCGATTTTCTTTCCATTTTTCAAATATTTGTCGCTGTAAGACAATGATTTTACATCACCATAAAGGAAAAACTAATTCTCGTCGAATAATGTATAATTTGAGAAAATGTGTTGGCTGGTTCCGTTGCAGTACCCGTAACAGTTGCCAAGGATACGCGGCAACGTCAGTTTCAAAAACGGGCTTTGGTGGTCAACTTTGACGTCTCGTGTACAAAAACTGGTTGGCTCTATCGGTATAAAATCAACTGCATCTTGTTTGAAATATGGTCAACTTTACACATGCAAAATTTCAAGACGCTACTCGAAAGTTCGCAAAGTGTCGCGTTCTACCTTAAGAGAACTTAATAAATCTATTGTTTATCACCATTTCAAAATTGAGACCTTCGAGTCTGCTCTCAAATTAATAAAACTTGACACATGGTTTGGATCTGTTGACCTACGGCATGCATACTATTTTGTATTTATGGCTGAAAATGATGAGATAAAATGGAGATTTCAAGTCAGAAAGAATCTATCAGACTGTATATTTGTTTGGCAAATGATATTTATTGTGCATCTCTGCTTTACATAAAGTGTATTTTAACTCACACTTATCTCATAGTGATAGTAATGCAAAAAGGATATTCACGGAAATGAATTAAAACAGGACACAACACAGAAAACAAACTCGTCTGCTAGCACGCATGTAGAATACATATTGTAGTATGCCTAGTTCCTATTTATAATCCCCCAAACAAAAGTTGATGTTTGTAATCATATAAATAATCGTGACCGTGATAATCAATATTTTAAAGCTTTATTCTAAAGAAGGATAAAATGTAATGAATATATCTACAGTGTATTAACATTTCCACTTTATTTTCAAAGAAACATTCACTTAAATGTTTCAGGGAGGATTAATGTTTTGGGGTGGGCATTTTTCAAACATGGAGTGTATAATTCCAATATTTTTGTGTCTTTACTTTGTTGGTTAAGTTTTGCTTTAATATGGTATTTGATATTTGTACTAGACTCATAGAAAGCCCAAGTTGTCATTATTTAAGGATACTTTCTTTAAAGTTCACCCTTTTACATGTTGATAATCGTTAGAAAATAAACATTAGTCGATAGAGTGGCTACATCATGTGCGTCTTGTATTCATCCTTTAAATTTCGGGTTCAAACCATTTGACTTTTGTCATAATGTATTATGTTCTGCATATTTGTGCCAGCCGAGTTGACTATTTTTATAATTTTTATGCTTTTAAAGTACTAAAAATTGATTATTTAAAATACGTAGCACGTCTTAAGTTTACATGGCCTCAATTCCCGGTATAAGTAACTAGTTTCCATCAGACTGTGCTCATGTGGAATACTGTATTAGCACATCAACACTATTGACAACTTCCTTGTTTATTTACTTACATAATGACAAAAACATAAGCCAGTGGATACACGATGTAGAATCAACGTTGAAACTTGTCGTGACGTTTATGAACCTTATTCCAACCTTCAGCAACTATGGAGATGCCCTGTTTCAATTTAGTCGGTACCTGACGTTCAATCAACTTTGAATATTGGTCCTGAACAGATGCAAAGAATGTGTTTTGTTGGTTTATTCAGCAGCTTTTTTAAATATGTTCAGCTTTACAAAATCAGTATGCATTACAAAACGATTCGTTTTTGTTTTTTGTCAAAAAGTAAATATGCGTTTCTGTATCTTTTAACATGAATGTTGTATTTCGTAAATGAAATTGCCTAATAATTGTTGAGATGTTACTGCTTTAATGTTTGTATTTTCTTTCTCAATACTTAATGAAAGTAAAGATTTAAATTTCATTTTTGATCTTATCAACATACATGTTGTTTTACAGGATTTTCTGCCATGTTGTAAAGTTTATTGTAAAGTTTAAACCATTTATTACCCGCCGCCTCCTGGTATGCTTTATTGGGATGCTAAATTATTTTTCGCGTGTGGGACATGGAGCAAGTCACGTGATAGGCTTTCGATCTTGTACAGATTTTTTATTCGTAGATGTGTGATACATTAATACTTTATTTAAATGATAAGATAAAAATTAAAAAAATAAGAAAAAAAATTGGGTCACGTGACACGTTTCGACCATCTTCCTAACACACCGTAAGTTACGACCATCTTCATCTACCGTGACCTAATTCACACGATCCTTTTGTTTACATTTTCATTTCTACAATTTTCGCCTTTCATGTGGTACATTTGACTTAAATACAAAAATTTTGTAATTTGGTGGTGATGTAGGATTACCACGATTATCGGAGATTAGCGGAATTATCCTTTTTTTTCTTAATACAAGTTGATGTGTATGACGTCATCAATATCTGCGTACATAACATGTAAACAAATAATCAGCTGTTCAGTGAGATAATAACCTTTGATAGAGATATGTAAAGTTTGTTGAGTAAATGGAAATGTGTTTACATTATTTCTGTTAGGATTCTGGAAAGTGTTGTTAGTTTGCATAAACTATTACATGTGTACAGATATTAGATTTTTTAGGATATAATTTAATATATTTAGATTGCCATGACCTGTAGATAACGCCAATTGTTTTTGAGATCATTAGCTCACAAACATTGCTCACAATAAAAAAAGGACATTCATTATGACTGATCTGAATATACATTGCTGGCGGCGGAAAAGCTTTTGACCTGTTTAATCTATCAAGGCTGAACACCACTAAATCCGGCTGTTCTTTATTTCATATAAAATCCACTTACTTTATAACGGGTTTTCGACATTTTCCAGCATATCAGCTTTTCAGAGACTTATATTCCCATAAGGAATTATATCTCTTCTTTAGAAAAACAAAATGAAAAGGGGGCGTTAACTTTTATATAAGAAAATTACAGTTCGTTAAACACAACCCGCTGAATTTACTCCTTTTCGCTTCTTTCCATTTCTCTTTTCAAAACAATAAATTCTTACGCCGCCAGTTTTACCTAGCATGTGATATGAACATGCCGATTTCGATAGAATGCTAAGTGATACATATTGAAACGCAGTAGAGTAAAAGAAAATACGATGCTGTTTAGAAAGGATACGGGGAAAGGGAGAATGATTAGCACTATTTATATTTGGACTACCACTAGACCTGCGGAGGCTTACATTTGATTCGGTAGTGATCTGCCTTTTAAAAGTACTATATGTTCTAAGCTTGTTTCTTCCTCTACCACTTGCCCTGCCAGTTCTACAAATTGAGCTTTTCCGATCAGCTACATATTTATCCATGACATTGTTAGTGACCTGTTTCATAACAGATGTTTTGATGCACGATTTTTAATGGAAACAACATTCGCTAAATCACATTGAATTAACTTTTGTTTAACTACAATATATCAATTTTTTCAAGAAGTTCCTGCTTTATCATCCGCACAAAGTGTTACTCTCTTATTGACTCTAGACGTCGCAGTGTTACACAAACGTGTCCATACAACAGAAACCGCCTTCCATTGGCGGACAATAGTAGGCTCCCAAGCCATTTCTCCCGCCAATGCCGCATTGGGTGTATATTTTCCTACGCCCAAAGAATGCCTCATGGGGCGATTTGCACGGCAAAACAATAGAATCATATAGCTTCGTAAACACATTATATGGAACTCCACCTGCTTGTTTACATTTGGCACTAAGTAAACCGAGAGCTTGACTAGCACTTTGAGCAGCTGCTTTTGCTGAGATATTATAATCAAGATGTTTATCAATTAACATACCAAGATATATATTTTTTAACAATAGCCAAGTTCTCACAGCCACAAGTAAAATACTCTATCAGAACACTGCACAGAGGGTGGACGAAATGCAAAAAAGCATTGCTCTTCTTACAGTTTATAAACATATCGTTACTGTTACACCAGTCGAATAAAGCAGTCAGTAATGTTTGCAGATCACCGACATTTTCCGTTAAAATAACAATGTCATCTGCATATAAAAGAATAAAAAAATTCTTCTCCGATAGGTATACCAAAATCAAAGCTTTTAAGGTATAAAATCAGATCATTGATATAGAGGGTAAAGAGCAAAGAAGACAGAATACAGCCCTGTCTTATACCAGAGTGCACATCGAACCAGTCTGTATTAAGAGAATTGACTCTAACACAAGAAGAGACAGATGTGTAGAGTGACATTACAATCTTTAAAATTTTACCAGAAATGCCTGAATCGCCAAGCCTTTTCCCAAGTTTACCTCTATTAATAAAATTGTAAGCCTTTCGGAAATCGATAAATGCTGCGTAAGTTGACATCTTAAACATTTTTGCTAGACTCAATAATACTTGTGAGCGTAGATATTTGATCTAGAGTACTACGCTTCTTCCTAAATCCCCCCTGCTCATCTTCCATCTTACAATTATCATCAACCCAGTTTTGTACACTACAATAAATTTTGTATATAACAGAAGCCAATGAAATACCCCTATAAGAAAGGGGATCTCTTGGGTCTAGTGTAGAATCTTTAGGTATGGGATCTCCCCAAATTGTTGGCACGGTTCCTTTATCGAAACAAATATTAAACACGGTATGAATTGTAAAAAATATAGCTACATCATTTTTCAAAACTTCTACATGAATAGTCTACTTCAGCTGTTTTCTCACATTTCGCTTTATCTATTGCCCGTTTTATATCCAATACTGAAATATTTTCATGAAAAGGTAAATTAATACTCTCATCGCATACATTTAAATTATTAGTCACAGACGCTGCTGTAATGTTATTCAACAAAGAACTGAAGTCATGCTTCCATTTATCTAAAAACATCCTGCGCCACTGTAGCAGTATTGCCATTATTTAAAAATGACCTCCATGGGAACTTTTTTGTTTTTATATTGATAAACTCCAATTTTCCCAAAAGATTTCCAAAACTTGTTAAATTATCAGAATTACGTTCATTTATTAGATCAGTTTGCATATTAAACCAATAATACCGTTTCGCTTTTTGCACTTAACGATCAAAAAATTTACGTTTACTAACTTACTAACAAAAAGCGGATTTATAACTTAATTATCACTTCTAACTCGATAGTTAATCCAGTTACGTTCAGCAATACACAAATCGGTCCATAATATAGACAAATAATCTGACCACCAATGTATACCTGGTCTTCGTTTTTTATTCGAAACACCAACACTGCTAGTTTTATAGAGAACACTTTTATACATGTTTTGCTTGATTACTCCGCACCATTCATCATAAATCGAATCAATATCTAACTAGGTGCGCAGACCCTGACCTAACTTATCTATCAAACTATTGATTTGTAATAGCGCATCACGATCCTTCATAAAAGTATTGGGGGTGTTACTAACATCAAATTTGTCAAATGTAAAAACTGTTGAACTGTCTTCAACGTCAGAACTTCTTGTATCATTACATAAGATATTCCAAGACAATAACGAATGGTCCGGACTACTTGTAATAATAAGATCTGTAACACGAATCACTGAAAAATCTTAAAAACAATTAAGACTATCAAACGGAGCAATGCAGTAATCAATAACAGATACACCTTTTACACATTTTTAAGTGTATTTCTCCCATTTAGTATACACAAACTTTATAAGCATTTCATTATAAGAGTTCACGGTAAAGTCTATGACGTTCTGATATACAATCGACCCCAGCTATAAAATCTTCCAAATTCCCACATCTGCGATTCAAATCGCCACATATAAATATCAAACCATTATTTTGAAAACTAAAAATATCAGTTAAAAGCTGGTCATACAAGGCGTAAACGTCAAAAGACCTAGATGAATATTCAGGTGGCAAATAACATACACAAAGCAATTTGGTAAACTTTTCGTACCATCTTAACCCACAGTATACCTTCAAATGAAGACTGTAAAACAGTTACATGAAATAAATCAACAATACTGTCCTTAATTAAAATACCAACACCTCCAGACCCAAGCTTTGCACGTTTATGAATGTTTTGACGGTTGAAACCGAACCAGCGGTAACAATCAACATTTAGAACCGAGTCAGATGTATATATAACAATACATATTAAAAGTTACTCCTGGGGCCGTATTCATAAAGCATCTTAAGTATAAGTTTTGACTTAAGTTTAAGATTTTATTTAAGTTTGTGGTGATTTCAACATAAGTCTAAGTAAAAACTTAAGTTCTAGTCATAAAACAGCTAAAACTTAAGATACGTAAGAAATGACTTAAGTCAGAAAATAAAATAGCGTGGTGAGTACGATTAAAGTGTTGTTTTCAGATAAAAGCACTTTAAACATTGTGCATGTTGTATCTGTCTGAAATTAATGTTGTTTCTTTAATGTTTTCGTCCACCATAAAAAACAAGAATTACTTATTAAGTTGTTTTATGAATAACAAATATACTTAAGTAAAATAATTGCTCACCTAAGTAATACTTAAGTAAATAATCAATTTCTTATACTTATACTTAAGATGCTTTATGAATACGGCCCCTGGACAAGTGTATAGTAAATAAAGTAGAAAAACATCCAATGGATTTTAATCTATATATATTATATATCTATAAAATGTTATATTTTATATGTCTGCCCTGATTTGTTTGTTTGTTTTGGGTTTAACGCCGTTTTTAACAGTATTTCAGTCATGTAACGGCGGGCAGTTAACCTAACCAGTGTTCCTGGATTCTGTACCAGTACAAACCTGTTCTCCGCAAGTAACTGCCAACTTCCCCACATGAATCAGAGGTGGAGGACTAATGATGTCTGCCCTGATGACTGTATATGAAACCGGTCGGAAGACTAAAATATATATAGAGGAAAACCCATTGGATGTTTTTTCTATTTTATTTATTTATCAATACATGTATATAGTAAATTTCCGAAAGGGGAGTTAAGCAGAATCAATAGATAGATTGATAGATAGAAATAAAGTACAATCAACTTACTACCTGCCAAAATCTTATTTTAACCTTCGTAATTAAAACAACTGAATTGAAATATGTATCCTGTCATGTGTCAACTTCCATACTTAACACGTCGCAACATACACGATACATGCTGGATTTATTTTATGCTTTCACTGCTATTTTATTAAAACAACGCAACTCTTTTTGCAGTCTGTTTAGTGGAACTGTTTTTTAATATCTTTCTATAGATGTTATATGACCCCAGAATGTCATTTCATTCGCCTGATAAGAGTTTATAAAAAGAAATGAGAAGAAAGTGTTTTTCAGAGACATGCCGTACAAGTTCTAGTACAAGGACAAACAAATTCATTATTGAAGAGATATTTTTCATAATGGACTGGCCATTAACGCACAGCTGGTGTCGTGGCGAAGCAAGGTTTGTATTTGTATTACAGAAGATGCAGATTTTGCTTTGTCAAGCAAACATTTAGTTTGATATTCCACAGTTTCAGTTGAATATCGAGATTCGTCATATTCGGAACTGGATAAATAGAAGGTTACATCAGATATTTTTGCTAAACATTTTCATTATATTTACACAATATTACGAAATACGGCTTGATATATTTTAAAATGTGCTTTCTCCCTAAATCTACAACAACAAAAGATTCTTTGAAATTATAAACGATAGCATCAAAACTTGTTCAGAATGAGAAACTGTTTCAAATATATCTGCACGAATACAAGTTTGTTTGTTACTTGTATTTAGCAGTGAAACAACTAATATTTCAGTGTTTGTTGAATGAATTACAATTAGGACAAATCGATAAAATCTGTTATACCACAAAAATAACGGAAATAAGTAAAATATCACTTTCAATAGGTTATTTTTGTCACAGGTTTTAACGCTGTTTGAAATTAAATACATAGCATTGTGCACTTCTCTTTCATACTTCATGATAGTTACGGAGAAAAAAAAATGACATTGTACGCTCTTCCAGTGTGACCGTGGCCTTAGCTTTTGAGCTTAGGTATTGGGCCTTGCACGTGACTCATGGTCTTGCTGTGTTTGCCATTTATGCTTAGGTATTTCTAAAAGATCCATCATCAACGACAAAGTTCTCAGCCTCAAACGATTTCTCGAACACACATACATACAAACACAAAACAATACACTATTCAAAACAATACCAACTTATGAAAATGAGTCGGAGAAAGGCATTATACTATGAATACCTAAGGTACTTTTTCGAAATTGCATGAGCGATTCAAAGGAAAAGAATACAAATATACTAGTAATACCGGTTAAAATCTCTCATTGATATGATTCCTAAAAATAAACAATCGCACAAGTTACGTGCGAATCAATATATTAGCGGTAATCGGCTAAAAACAAAAGACCGGACTAAAAAAAGACCTGAAGTGCCTGTGATAACTTACAGACTCCGATATATACCGGATTCAAGCTATTCGAATGATAAGTATCTTTATTATATATATTTTGTAACCTGGTAATCCTAACCCTAACCTTTAGTCAGTATATTATACATATTATACATGCACTAATTTGCGTATTTTTGCCATGCGCTATGACTGATAATCACTTCCTGACATGCGCAGGAGACCGCTCCAGGTCTGTAGTGAGCAACATTCTTTTTCTGACTTCACAATTGAAAGGGAGTAATAAAGGGGAGCAAGTGAGTAAGCACATATCTGGGGCGGGTCTGTGGGGGTGGGGGGAGATGGCAGTGCGTTATGGTCTTTGAGCAAAACATAGCATGAATTGGATTACAACTTTTATGCTGAAAATGAGACTTATGGAAAACAGATTTTCATTTGCGCAAGATAAGATATTTACAGATGCTTTATATATTAGATATGTTTGTATGCACTGGCACAGAATTGGACCATTAAAACGCGGGTATCAACGGCACGTGAATTGCCTTGTTTGTATATGATTTTTCTATCGTTTATGCATGCCCGGATCTAGTAAAAAAGTAGTTCTTATGTAAGAATAAACGTCAAAACTATTTTACTCTGAATATATTTCTCAAAATGTATTATTTTCGTGCGTGTAATATACTTATCTAATTACCCTTAAGCAGTTCTACCTTCAGTTTTAATTTGGTTTCTGTAAAACAAAATTAATCTTATCTTTTATTCTGCCGACTACCTGCACACATGCTATCTGTTTCTTTTTTCATAATTATTTTATGTTTTATTTCACATAAATGTTGTATCTTATTAATTTTGTATTGTCAACATACCATACTACAGCAGTTGACATGTACTTGTACATGACATAATGCACCAAATAATGCTTATTGCATACCAATATTCGATTAAGTTTACATCATGAAAACAGATGCTCTAAATATTAAGCTATTGTGAGATACGAAGGTGCAACAATTTTACCCAACCTCGTCCAATCCGTAAAAAAGAATCACTCAGTAAGCAGATACATTTGATATTTTCCGTATCGCTTCGCTTGTTAAACATTTTATCCGTAGTATAAAATTTCTCAACAATGTTGCTGAACCAAATGATCGAGACTATCTAGAAAAATATAAACTGATTTAATACATGTAATAAACAAGAAGTGAAAAATGAAATGAAAATTAGAAAAAAAAATAATATTGACAAACCTTCATATACTGTAATCGCAAAAACTTAGTTCGCTGCTATAATGTAATGTCAAGTCATTAAATAATCATATTCAAATTTTGAATAATTGCTTCTAAAAACTTTTATCCTTCTCGCACATCTGCCATCCAGGCCAGCGTTTCAAGTCGTTATTGCGCATGTGCCAATAAATATTGTCAAGCAAAAAATATGTTGTTTACACCAAATAATTCAATCGATTTTTAAACGTCAATCATGACAAGGCTTTACATATGTGTGCCAAAAAGACTTATGGAAAACAGATTTTCATTTGCGCAAGATAAGATATTTACAGATGCTTTATATATTAGATATGTTTGTATGCACTGGCACAGAATTGGACCATTAAAACGCGGGTATCAACGGCACGTGAATTGCCTTGTTTGTATATGATTTTTCTATCGTTTATGCATGCCCGGATCTAGTAAAAAAGTAGTTCTTATGTAAGAATAAACGTCAAAACTATTTTACTCTGAATATATTTCTCAAAATGTATTATTTTCGTGCGTGTAATATACTTATCTAATTACCCTTAAGCAGTTCTACCTTCAGTTTTAATTTGGTTTCTGTAAAACAAAATTAATCTTATCTTTTATTCTGCCGACTACCTGCACACATGATTATGAAAAACATTCTGAATAAAGGCGTTTGACATTGTCTACATGGCAGGGCCTAGGTAACCAAAGAAAGAAATGTAAGAAGCATTGCAGAAAGTTTCTGTTACTTTTTCAGAACAATACGATACACGACACACGTGGCTATTTTGTTTATATACATAGCTTAAATAATTTACATCAACCTAAATGAAGTGTTTGAGTTAATTGGGGAACAGCGGTTAGATTTCGATCAATATTCAATGCATAACAAAACTAAGCATCATGAACACAGCCAGATCCAATGCTTTTCTAATGGTAGGAATGCAATTGACTAGTCTGCAAATGTCCGATCGCTCCGCCTCTTAAATCACGTGGTCTTGAAACTAAAACTTCCGACACACACTAACCATAACAGGCTCCGTTTCAAACGTTTGACAATAAAATAGTGTTTTAACTAGATTTTGAAGACAGATGCTTACTTATCTACTAATCACGAAAATCAGGTTGTCGAAGGAAAATGGCGGTGATAAGCGATACGTACGTGTGTGTTAAAAATCGATATCTGATTGCATCATAGATAAATTTGATTGACAGGTGGCGACTGGTCATTTGACAGAAACGACAGAACCAGGACACACAGGCAGATGTATCACGCTTATAAGGTTTATGACATTTATACCATTGAAAGGTTCCTTGTACATCGCCTTATGAATTCGCTTGCGGATGGATCTAAATTGTATATTGTCTAAATGTAGAGTTTTTCTTGACCGGGGGTTAGAGGGCGTGGACGATAGCATCCATTTCCTCTACCGCAAACAGTAACAGTTTTGTTTTTTGGGGGGTGGGGTGGGGTTGTTTTGTTATGCCCCCGAAGGGAGGCATATTAGTTTTCAACTGTCCGTCCGGTAGTTTGTTAGTTCGTTAACGTTAACATTTTGCATGAAGGCACTTTACTCACAAACCACTGCACCCAGGACCTTCAAACTTCACATGCTGATAGAACTTATTGAGTACACGACCCCTATTGACTTTGGGGTCACAAGGTCAAAGGTCAAAGTCACCAGGTCAAAGGTCAAGGCGCTGCGGGGGCGTTTGTCACCATTAGTGACAGCTCTTGTTTTTTAATGTTTTTGTTCTACGACCTGTGGGTTTCCTATTTTTTTCTATTTTAATGCGAAGTGTGGATTGTATTTCACTAATTAAATTAATTGAAAACAACCAGGCCTAGGAATTAGGCTATCGGTATATCTTCATATCAGTATTATAATATCCAGAAGCGAAACCACTTATGACAGCAAGTCGGACAAAGGAACAACCAAGACCTGAATTATGTTATGTAGCTACTAAATAGGGGTAAAGGAAATGTTTCATCAAACTAAGTAATCATGCTCAGAATAAACAAACATAGATTGAAAATAAAATAGCCGGGCTACTTTAAAGACTTGTATCAGAGAGATAAGAGAATATTATCCAAAGTAAGATTGTCATTTTGTTGTTAATAGCTATGTCCACTAGATTCAAGATATGAAATAAAATATAATTGAAACATAAATCATAGTCTTAGAGATTGTCTAATTATAATATTAAGTGCACTGAGATATCAGTTTAGTTTGGAACTTGATAGGGAAACAAAATTTCATCTTAAACACAATGTTTAGTTGTTTATTTTCATCTGACCACCACGAATAAGCATACATATTTTTCATATTTATAAAATATACAGTTTAAGGTAACCATGAAGGGTAACCCCCTATAGACGAATAAACACTAATCCTTTTCGCAGGGCAGAATTTCCCGAGATCTGCAAACTCTTATCACAGTTATGTCCTAATTTAAGTGACTTATATAAATACATAACAGGTTTCGATATTTAGTATGCTAGATACACGTAACAAAAACCACCGCGACGCCAGACGTGCGCTGGTATTATACGACGCGTGACAATTTGTACCAAGACGCGCGACGTTATGATACGATCCACACCAATTTTATGCGACGGGGACATTTCAACATTTAAAATGTCACCAGTAGTATCCTCATGGTACGGTAACACGACACTGAGATGAATGTTAACAAGATTCCGTACCTTATCACATTCTACCGTCAATGTGTGGGTAGCTCTAATATTACAATTCTGAAAATTTTCAACTTGCTATCTGTTTCTTTTTTCATAATTATTTTATGTTTTATTTCACATAAATGTTGTATCTTATTAATTTTGTATTGTCAACATACCATACTACAGCAGTTGACATGTACTTGTACATGACATAATGCACCAAATAATGCTTATTGCATACCAATATTCGATTAAGTTTACATCATGAAAACAGATGCTCTAAATATTAAGCTATTGTGAGATACGAAGGTGCAACAATTTTACCCAACCTCGTCCAATCCGTAAAAAAGAATCACTCAGTAAGCAGATACATTTGATATTTTCCGTATCGCTTCGCTTGTTAAACATTTTATCCGTAGTATAAAATTTCTCAACAATGTTGCTGAACCAAATGATCGAGACTATCTAGAAAAATATAAACTGATTTAATACATGTAATAAACAAGAAGTGAAAAATGAAATGAAAATTAGAAAAAAAAATAATATTGACAAACCTTCATATACTGTAATCGCAAAAACTTAGTTCGCTGCTATAATGTAATGTCAAGTCATTAAATAATCATATTCAAATTTTGAATAATTGCTTCTAAAAACTTTTATCCTTCTCGCACATCTGCCATCCAGGCCAGCGTTTCAAGTCGTTATTGCGCATGTGCCAATAAATATTGTCAAGCAAAAAATATGTTGTTTACACCAAATAATTCAATCGATTTTAAACGTCAATCATGACAAGGCTTTACATATGTGTGCCAAAAAGCCTATTTTTATAACCTTAATGAATTAAATGCAAAAAAGGTACTGTCAGTATTATTTATTCTGATATATTGTACAAGGTTTAATTAAACAATAAATAAGAAAACTTATGAAACCAGACTATTTAAATCATAATGACGTCTATTTTATTCGAAAGTTAATCTGGACAACCAAGTAATGAGTGCAGACTGCAAACTGTTTGTGGGTTAAAACAATTATATCATTAAGATTATCAAATTAGTATTCTTATACACTTTCTGTTACATCCGACTTTTTTCTAGTTTTCCGAAAAAGAAAATCTATATTTTTTATTTAAAACACTTAGAACTTTAGTGAAGACAATTATTCCATGCAATGGGGGTAATTTGGGGATTATTCCTTAATACAGACGTATTTATAATGGCCGTTAGGGAAAAGGTTATTTGCATATTCGTTGAACTTTCATGTTACTATTGAAATATAGATTAAACTCATTGCACAACCGCCGTGCATTAAGTGTTTTATAGAATATTAACTGCATATTGTCTGCAAGCCATGTATATTCAAACAGAATGACGATGATTAACATTATGGTCGGAAAATGTGTCCATCTCTTTATGCGGGTACGTATGTGTAGTGAAAAATGGAATGCATTTCTATGATTAATGGAAGACGCAAATTCTAACAGTAGCGTAAAAATGTTTTGACTTTTGCATACTTGTGAACTGAATATAATTGAATGTTTCACACATGATATAAAAGCGTTTGTATTTTGCACATCTATAACAAATGCGTTGTTGTTGTTTTGTTTTTTTTTTCGAAAACGGAGGTGCCACAATATTGATTATATTAACACTTATTGTAAAACTCAGTAATTAGGTACATTATTCAAACTCCAGTAAAACGCAGACAAAATCAGCGGATAAGATATTGACCTTGACCTTGTCATTTTGCATTAGACTTATCCAATTCGTGCAAACTTGTCGTATTTATTTACATTCAATAAACATCGCCAAGCGCATTTTCTGAAAATATCTCGCTAGTTTTGAATATTTATCAATTCATGAAACAGGAAGAAAATTTGATTTCAAGTGTTTGTTGTTTAATAATTTGCGCACGTCTTTAATTGTATGTCAATAGATAACATAACATATTTATCAGATAAATTAAAACTATTGTAAAGATAGGTGTCATCATATTTCCTAATTATACGGAGTATGTGGACTTAATTGTTAATTGAAGTCAAAATAAGCTGCAAAATAATACGTTGAAGTAAGTGCTTTGTAAGGTTTTAAAGTATATAGCTATATCTGCACATAATTTGCGAAAATCTTTAAAATGGCCCATGGGTTTTTTTTAGACACAAGCAAACATAATAAAATTATTAGAATCATTCGAGGACCTTGGCAGTATAAATCGACCGCTTGACGGGGCTTGAACCAACAGTAGGAAAACAATCCGCGTTTTATGCTCTGATACCGAATTCAGGTCGATTTTCTCTACGGCCAATAATTGAAGAGTAACAATTTAATCTATTTATATTAAAACAAAGAGACGTAATTCTAAAAACAAGGGTGCCTTATAGTGGTGAACATTTGTGCCAAGTTACATCAAAACCCCTCCATACATCAAGAAGAAATGCTCCATACAAAATCATTCTTAAAGTTATCATTTGACCTTTAAATATGACATTGACTTTAGACCTAGGGACATGGTTCTTGTGCACGACAATCCGTCTCATGGTGGTGAACATTTTTGCCAAGTTACATCAGAATCCCTCCATGCTTAAAGAAGAAATGCTCCGGTCAAGGTCATCTTTGTATCTGACCTTTGACCTCTGTAACATTGACCTTAGACCACCTAGGGCCTGGGTTTTGTGCATGACGTGTTGTCTCATCCAGGGGAATATTTGTGCCAACTGATATTTAAATCCTGTCTTGCATAGTTATAGACCGGACAAGAAAAAATACTATTGACCTTTGATCTCAAAGTGTGACCTTGGCCTTTAAGCTAGGGTTCTGGGTTTTGCGCATGGCACTTCATCTCATCCTGGGAAACATTTATGCCAAGTAATATTGTAATCCCTTGATGGATGACAGAGTTCTGGACCGGACAGGAATAAAACTATTAACGTTTGACATCCAACTGTTACCTTGACCTTTGAGTTAAGGGTCCGGGTTTTGCGCATGACACGTCGTCTTATCATGGGAAACATTTGTGTCAGGTAATATATAAATCCCTTCATGGATGACAGAGCTATGGACCGGACAGGAAAACAACCCTGTTGACCTTTGATCCCAATTGCTAACTTGACCTTAGAGCCAGGGATCCGGGTTTTTGCGCATTACACGTCGTCTCATCATAGGAAACATTTGTGCCAAGCATTATGCAAATCCCTTAATGAATGACAGAGCCAGAGACCCTGTTCATGCCATGTAAACATTTGACTGCTAAGTGTGACCTTTAAGCTAGGGGTCTGAAAGTTGTGCATGACACATCGTCTTATCATGAGGTACATTTGTGCCAAGTAATATTAAAATCCTTTTCATGGATGGGGGAGTTATGGACCGGACAGGAAAAAGCCCTGATGACCTTTGACCTCCAACTGTGACATTGACCTTTGAGCTAGGGGTTCGGGTTTTGCGCATGACACGTCGTCTCATCATGGGAAACATTTGTGCCAAGTAATATTAAAATTCCTTCATGTATAGCAGAGATATGGACCGGACACAAAATTACGGACGGATGGAAGGACGCACCGTAGAATGATGGAAAAGCGCATTCCTATAGTACATTAAACTGGGTTTCAACCAGTAGGGGACTAATAAATTCTTTGTCTTATAGAATCTTTACGAATGTTTATCTTGATTATTTCTATGCCAAGTTCAAAACTTGGTCATATGGGGTCAAAAATTAGGTAACCCGGTCAAATCAAACGAAAAGCTTGTTAACATTCTTGAGGCCACATTTATCAAACTACCTTCTTAATATTGGTATGTTGCATCGTTTATTGGTCCTTTATCAAGATTGTTCAAATAAAACTGGCCCCGCCCCGGGGGTACATGGTTTAAATTGACTAGTAAAGCAAAAAAAAGAAACAATTTTATTTTTTTAAACCATAAGGCCAGAGCTTAGATATTTAGTATTTTGCATGCTCTTGTGGTTCTCTACCAAGATTTTTCAAATCATGACCCTGGGTTCAGTAAATGCCAGGCCCGAGGGGTCCCTTATAAAGGAAAAATATTTAGAAATATTCTTGTCCAGAACTATAAGGCCCACACATTAGATATTTGGTATTTAGTATTTGCTAGTGGTCAACTGTTTGTTCAAATCATGACATTGAGGTTTACTGACCTACTGACATATTTTCGTTTTTTGAAGCTACAGCATAGAAACCACAGGTATATTTTTTATACAGATTTCAATACTTATATTGAACAGTCTTAAACATGAGTACTGACTTCCTTTTGTAGGTAAAGATTAGAAATTTGGACCACAATTATAACTCTCATACTGATTTTAATCCTCATTTTTAATATTCTTAACACTGACCTACTGACCACTGTCTTGTTTTTAAAGCTACAGCAAAGAGATATTTGAACCACTTGCGTAAGTTTTAACATATTTCAATTGTTAACTTGAATTTTTTTTACCATCATCTATTCACCTAGTTTTTTTTTTTTTTTTGTTTTGTTTTTTTGTTTGTTTGTTTTTTGTTGTTTTTTTTTTGCTGTTGAAGCTTTAGTAAAGAAATTTGTCCAAGCAAGCAACTAAACAAAAATGAGTAAAATGGGGCCTTCATGACCTTTTTGTTATATACTTGTATACAGAATTGTTTATAAAAGGTAAAGGTTTTATTTATTAAAGTGTCACCCTTATTGAAATGGCCAGCCAAACTGGCTTATGAGAAACCTTTATTGTGCGTACTAATTATAATATTTTCTTTGGGATCACAGAGTACAACTCATTTTCACTGTATTAGAATTTTGCTTAAGCGTGAGGGGTGTTGCACATTTCATTACCTCTCATTTTATGCTTCCAAAGGATCTTTTCACAGATTCGATTTGTATACTTTGGGCGTTGCAATTGTTTGATAATTATTTGTCTCATAGCGTCAATACATTTACCTGACTGAAATAAAGATATTTGTATTTTATTTTTGTCCTTATCTACCAGATTCTAGGCCAACATATTCAATTCATTCTTCTTCGTGTACCAACAAATATGGAGAAGTTAATCTAAAGATTATGTATTGCTATTGTAACAATAACGAAAACGTTATCGGAAAAGTCGATTATGTCTTTATTGGTAATTCAGGGTTTACTTCATGATAAATAAGGGTTTTCTTTATAGTGAATACGATTCAAAAGTAGTACAGTACAACTATTTTGTTACGGATAATGGTTTCACTACCCGATTCCCCTTTTCTCAATAATAACATAAACACGTTATCGTTACAAATACCGTGCGCGAGTACTAATAAACTTTGATAATGTGGCAGTTGACCTCAATACAATCGACACTGTTTATTTTCTAATACAGGTAAATCCAATAATTGCTTTACAAAAGATCTGTGACGGATTATCTTTGAACACCCCTGGACTTATTGAACTCAACTGCCACATTATCAAAGCTTATTAGTAGTAAGGTAGTTTTAAACGATTTTAAATGTTTATACACAGTACCAAGTTTAAACAAACATGTAACAAGCATGTTGGCCAGCAATTATAGCATTGGGTATTTCTTAAATATCAAATTAACATATTGGCGGCATGTGTAAAGAATAAAGTCTTCTGTTTCACATATGGTGAAAACTGAGGCTCCACAATAAAGCTTTTTTGCATAAAACAATAACATAAGAATGTAAATACATTATTTGGACATCCCTTTTATAACCACTTATAACAGATATTAATCATACTCTTGTCATTTGGTATTGGACGAAACCCTATGCACGAAACCCGCTTTTGAACCTCATTACGCTTGAATATTAATCAATTTACGGAAAAGTAAGTAGGTTTTATTTCAAGTGTTTGTTAACGTTTTTACTGTTCGTGTACTAATTAGTTTTACAAGGCTGTTTTAAGCGAATTTGATTTTCTTTTATTTTGGGTTTAACGTTGCATCGATACAATTTTAAGTCATAAGGCGATTTTCAAGCTTTGGTGGCGGGGGAAGACCCCAGGTGCCCTTTCGTGCATTATTTCGAGCGGACACCTGGGTAGAGCCACCGACCCTCTGTTACCCAGTTAGATGGCTTCTTTACATGAAGAATTCAACACCCAGAGCGAGGCCCGAACCGAAATCGCACTTTTTTTCTAAAATGTCCGAAAGCTCTTCATTTTTTATATTCGAGTAAATACTAGTTTCTGTAAACAAGTTCAAATGGAACATATTTGGTTCTATGTGCTTAAATGGGTCACAAATCTCATGTTAGTTTACAAGTAACTGATTGTTAATTTAAGTGTCATTTCTTCGCATCATTGATTTTACATTTTTGAAATAAGTACTGCCAATCTCAGAATAGCTCGCCGTTTCAGTGTTTGCATCATACACTTGTAGTCACTGACTGATATCGATTTTCTTATCGTGAGTGGCTGAGTTTGTAACCGTCATTTACATTAACTCCGCCCAAGTCGCGAGTCAAGTTATATGGGTTTTTCCCATTAATTTGTCTTAACAACACATAAATTGCCAGTCATACAATGTATTTATGGTTTTAAAACTTGATGATATTACAGTTTAAGTCGTATCTCAGAATCAGTTTCAAATCAAACATTTTTTACAATCTGTGACTGATTACAATTACGTAAAACTGTCCCGATTAGTGTCGCATTATCTAAAAGTACTTAGTTTTTCTGTCAGCGATGATAAAAATCATTAATCCATTATAGCCTCACTACAAAATGCAAATTAAGTCAGCGCATAAAGTTTATACATGTAAAATTACACATGTGTTTTTACCACTTGGTCAGAGATCTAAGTTTACAATAAAGTAAATCATAGCCCGATTGGCATCACTTTTAATGTCAAAATAAGTAAAATATTTAATTACATAAACTCCCTGTTTAAATACGTTACTCAAGCTATAAAGGCAATAAACAGTTCTGTGAGTTTGAGATT
>NW_026463150.1:0-66400 GCF_021730395.1 Mercenaria mercenaria | reverse complement strand
AGTCTCATGAAAATAATCTGTAACTTCATTTCTAATAGTAGGTTCTATTTCAAGTTATAAAACAGAGCCTATTCAGAATGATGTTTTTCTTATCATGTTGTTTTTCTTAATGTCAGTTATTCATCTAACGCAGTAGCATTATTTGATTTATTAAAGTAACACTACCGAAATGTTCTCATGGTTAAAATTATGATAGTGTATAAAATAGTGTTTGCTTTTATTTCTCGATTAACTAGGTCGATTTTAAGTTATTTTCCATTTTATTAGTATGTTTATGTTAGTTTCATTATATCATACATTGTAAATGTATATCATACCATTTTGAAACGCACAGGGAAGTGAAGTCTCCTACTTTGTGCTGGACGTTAAGAGTATATCCCTTGTAACTCCAAATTAGGATAAAGGATTTTCGTGTTACTTTTGCGCCACTGTTTCGGCTATGTTATAGTTTTTGAATTCACGTAGCACGTCTGTACAATTTCTCTACACAATATCAACACTTTGCTTTTTAGATGAATCCATAAAGTGTGATATTTCAATAGCATTTAATGTGGGTTAAAATATTGTTATCAATAAAGTATTTACTCATGATTTGTTCTTTATCATTTGTTGCACTCTCACGTCCATAATTATCCCGCTTAAAGCCACTTTAATATATTGTCATATTTTGAATATGAACAGTAGCATCTTTTCCTTTAGGGGTTTAAAATAAACGATTTTTCTACATATACATTTGAAGTCACGTGTACTCTCTTGCTAAAACATATATATCACAGTCAACAAATGGTAGCATGGTTAACTTAGTTTTGCATTAACTGACTAAGCACAATTAATTAATCAATTGTGTTTTTGCAAATGTGGTTGACAATGTCTGCTACAGAGACAGATTTAAATTTTGTTAAACACATATAAACAATGATATCAGTTGTTTCAGCCATATTTAAAGTTTGGTTTTTAAGTTCGCATATAAATTTGTAACATCCATTATGGTTATGACAATGCAAATGTAGCTGATGCAATATCTGAAACGGTAATATCAAGTTACCATTGAAGCTTAAGTCTAGAACTGATATAAAAAGTGATGGAATTTACATTTTGAGACAAAACACAATTTAATTTAAAACCTGAGAATCGTTCAATCATAGGTAATATGCAGTACAGTAATTTAAGCAATCTGCATACATGTAATGTGCAAAATTTATCGTCTACAATATGGGTTTCCGAGTAAAAATAAACATGCCACATCTGAAATAACTTAATACTACTTATATTCGGATCTCAACAGAATTGACTGTTGGAAGTATTAGCTCTTACAAGAAATAACTTTAACCATGTACTTTTCAATTACTAATTAGGCAGTAGAACTAAAAATACACAATTCAAACAGGAACAACATATTTAAGATAATTGTGTAGTTAACTGCAACACAGTCTAAAAATAATTAAAGTATTATTTTTTGAGTAAAGGCTTTTTCTGACCTGAAAAATGATCCTGGATAGAATACTTGGATTAAAATGGAGACAACCTTGCTCTAACTTTATTGTAGGCTTAGGTGACTACTGTGTAGCTATTGTCTCCTGCAAAGCATGCAGTTTTTACCTCTAGGCATTATAAAGCATGCATACTTAATACAGTGTTCAGTATTACGAAAAGAAAATTATGTAAAGATCAAATTAAGAGAAAGATTAAATCCCACAGAATTTCATAAGGTAAAATGTTGACAAAGCGACTGCATTTGAAAGAGAACACATTCTGCTACATATATATATGTATGGGAAAAATATCACGAAATAAAACAAATAAGATACTAATCTTTGGATAGTTAGATGTATAACCTTAGGATAGTTAGATGTATAACTATGTTATTCTGTATAGCAAGAAAGAAAAAAAAACACTATAATTACACGACTCGACTCTACTGTTAAAACACCCTCCTATAAACGACAAAAAAAACCCCCCAGTAGATCTATGATATGAATGCAACTGCCACCCGCGAAAGTGAAAGACCTCGTCGTTATCTAAACAACGTAAAGATTAATTTTATTCTGTTTTATTTATATATTTTTTGTTTTACTTAGGTTTAGACTCGAACCGACACAAATGAATTGCATACACATGCACATGTACTAGTAAACAGACATGGCAAAGAAAGTTTTCAAATTTGGATTTAAAATTAGTCTTTAACTTCTTAAATGAGATATGTTTGTTTTTTATTTTAAGGTACAGAATGAATGTAATCACCCATTGTCATGTTATTTGGTGGATTAGTTGAGTGGGCTAAAGGGTTACAGGTAAAAGCATAAACGATAAGATAAAAACTACTACGTAAGACGCAATGTCTAAACTGATGGTCTTACTATTGGTCTTGTATGCCATGTTTGTTTGTTTTTTCCAACTGTAATATAACATTGCATTTGTGTATTTAATTGCTCTTTTTTCACCATTTTGTCATTCAAAAACGATAAAAGATCTATGTCTGTTTCGTATACTAGGATTATAGATAAGTCTGTTATTCTACATGTAAATTTGTCCGTTTTACTGTTTGTACCATTTTGTGTCTGAATGTCTGCACGTCAGTCCGTCTGAAAAACCATCTCTCAGCTTCATAATTCTATATATTTTGTCCTATCTGCTTGCAAACAGTTCTTGTTCTTATATATTACATCTCTGTCTGTCCGTCTGTTTGCGCACATTTACTTCGATCGTCTGTCCAGGTGTTCATGTTCGTCTGCTGTTTGTCCATCTGTTTACGTTTTTCTGTTGTCTGCCTACCTGTTCGTCTGCACTCATTTCCCAATGCCGTTCGTCTGTATCTGCGATTTTTTGTTGTCTACCCGTCTGTCTGCATATTTTTATCTGTTATCTTGTCCGTCTATCTCCATATCTGCTGCTTTTTCAGGCAATGTATCTAATATTCAGTTTACTTATTTGTGCCTGACTATTAAAACATTCTGGTACTTAAGTAAAACGACTTTTAGCATTTTTGCCCTTCAGTAGAAACTAGATCTATCTAGATTTTTTTCTGTAGATGTTAGGAAACGTGATTCTTTTATACGTTTTTATATTGCTGTGTATGTTGTCCTGGATCCTAGTGCGCATCCGTCTCGCAGTCCCTATGCTTGTTTATATATTCTGAACACAGTTCACTGGTCTATCGTATTCTGTATATGTGTTGTTATACTTTACCCGTATAGGTGATTGATATAGTTTCTTACCAATCGCCCATTGAGCTGTTTCATATACGTAGACAGAAACTATGCAAAACGTATATTTTCAGATTGCGTCCATTTAGCGTTATGTTAAAGTCGGTGCAAAACTGTTCCTTTTGTTAATGATCGCGTGTTGTGAAGGCATCTCTGAATTTTACCACAGTAGAGTTAACTACAAATTTGCGTTTTATACAGTTTTACTAGTATATAATGTCACATACTCTAAACAGGGAGAACCCACATGTATATCTCTAGTGGTATTTTTAGTTGATAATGCCTATTACTCTCTTATTGTTTAGTTTCTTCTCATGCTATGTGGCGATATTGAGAGAAATTTAGGACCTGAGACAGAACATGACTGTCTTTCAATTCTATACCAAAATATCAGTAGTATCAGGCATAAACTCGATTATATCAAAGATAACTTTCTCGACTTTAATATACTATGTTTTAAAGAGAGTAAGTTATCTTTTGATATTGCTGATGAGTTCTTAAAATTAGACGAATATGATAAAATGTATAGAAAGGATACTACTGCAAACTCTGGTGGATTATTTATTTATGTAGCTTCACGCATCAAGTCCAGGCGTCTTTCAGAACTGGAAAACATTCTTCCGGAATCCATATGGATAAGAATTAAAGATTCATCTCAAACATTTTTAATTTGAAATTTGTATCGTACACCCCATTTTACCGTCGAATTCTGTCTTGATAGAGCTCATGATGTTACCAATAAAATAACTGTAGTTGGAGATATTAACGAAGATCAAATGAATTTGACTAATATTAAATTTCGAAATATACTTGAATTATATGAAAAATATAATTAACGAACCAGCAATAGTAACTGACCACTCTCAAATGTTCATAGATCCTATAGCTCTAACGAATAATAGTACATGTCATCACTCTGGTACATTGAAGACACGCAGAAACATTAGCGGTCATTTCCGAACTTTTGCATACATTAAGGTTAACATGAATCTTAATAGTCCTTTCAAGCGCAGAGTATGGTACTGCAAACGAGCAGATTTTGATGCATTTAATGAGAAATTTCCTATAACAGACTGGTCCTTTTTGTTATCAAATGATATTAAAACCGCAACAATTGAGTTCACTGATAAATGTTTAGAACTTCCAAAATCGTGTATTCCAAACAGATTTGTAACAATTTGATCCAACGATATACCGTGGTACAATTCAGAAATAAGGAAAATCTCCCGTAAATGCGATAGGCAAAAACGTATATCTCTCATTACAAAGAAAATCTCAGATTGAATTTATTACAAAGTACTTACGAATAAAGTTAACAACTTAAAAAATATGCAGTTTACAATTAATGATGTAAACTCTACGAACCCTCGTCAATACTGGAAACTAGTAAAGCTGTTAGTAAAAGAAAAGTCATCAAATTGTGACGCTATACCACCACCCTCATCAAACAATGGGTCGTTTGCGACTTCGAATATAGAAAAAGCTAACACACTAGATGATTACTTCACGTCTATATCAACTATTGACGATTCTGATACAGAGTTACCTAATTTACAATAAAAACAAAGGAAACATTCGGCGATACTGACGTTTTAACTAATTTAGTTACAAAAAAGCAAGAGGACCGGATGAAACTAGTCACCGATTGCTGAAATATATAATTATTCTGTCTGTAGACAGCTATTTAACCGATCCATACGTGAGAATACGTACCCGAGTTGTTGGAAAGGGGCAACTGCAATGCCACCTTTCGAAAAGGGTGATAGGCCCGTTCCTTCAAATTATAGGCCTGTGTCCCTGATTAGTTTTGCTCGGAAAGTAATGGAAAGAGTGATGTTCAAGTATTTTTATAATTACTTGCATATAAATAATATTTTATACAAACACCAATCTGTTTTTTACCTGGTCACTCAACAGTATACTAATTAATTGACATTTATAATCAAATATGTAAAGCCTTTGATGACAAAAAATCAAACGTGTATAGTATTCTGAGATATTAGTAAAGCTTTCGATAGAGTTTGGCACAGAGGTCTTATTTTCAAACTTAAACAGTATGGGTTTAGCAGAGATATCATAAACTGGATTTCTGATTATCTACATAACAGGCGACAAAAAGTCTTTGTAGGCTCAACATTTTCAAGTGAAAAACATATCAACGCCGGCGTGCCTCAGGGATCGGTTCTTGGTCCCCTTTTGTTCTTAATATACGTCAGTGACATAGCAGATTCTCTAGTCAGTTTACCAGGTTATTTGCAGATAAAAGTTCCCTAGCTGTTAGTTCGAATGACTCTTATTATATAGAAGCTATCAATCACGATCTTCAAATCTTGTCAAATTGGTCACAACAATGGCTTGTGCAGTTTTTAAATTGTTGTATTTACTAACCTAGTTCAAATTTAGTATGAATTTATTTCATATCAGTACTAGATTTTCGTAAATCTGTATGGAAAGATTGCATTTGCCTTGGCATGCAAGTAATTTCATCATTTTGCCATGGCAATTTTTTTGTTTTTTAATTTTCTGAAAAAACATGTTTTCTTTATTTATGGACAAGTTAACTTAATCTCATTTTTTAAAATTATGAATACGTGTTTATTCTTTGTTTTCTGATTTATTTGCATGTTTATATAGCATTGTTTTGCTGTACTTCTTAAGCAATAAAATATGATTAAACTTACAGATTGCAAATATTTAAGCTCTGACGGGGACTGGATCACAGGTCCTCTCACACGTAAGGCAGACACTCTACTACTTCGCTATAACAGCGGTATCTATAACTAGGCAGTGTAAGTGCAACCTGGTTCTCTACCTGACTAGATTGCGTGAACTGGAACAACTTTGTAACAATAATATGTTCGGAGTACTCCAGATTATCGGCGTATTGACTTTGTTAACTAACGGCAATTTTCATGTAAAGAAAAATTATAAACTGACTTTGCAAACATTTTTAATCTGTTAAAACTGCCCAAATTTCATACGTGTTTTTTAGAGTATGAACTTACTTACTGGTAGTACTAGTGAAATATAACTTACACTGCGTGTATCATATCTGCCCGTTTAGCAGCAGGCGAACGGCAAAGACAGCGAGCTTATCCAATTTTAAGCAATAAGTTTAGAGAGGATTTCAATCGATAGGAAATTACAGTTACAAACTTCATAGCTTACTGCATCACATGAAGTCATTAGCATTCACTGTCAATCAGTATAATGACTAAGATTGACTATCATTCATTCTTTCTAATGAGTCATAGACAAAGTCCATTGTTTACATTACTTGTTACCGGTGCACTTGTTCAAACCACTACATTTACACAAATCAAAGTACACTATTAGTAAGTATTCTTGTACGGTCTCTACATATAGTTGGGAAATCTGAACAAAGAAAACCTATTTTATTTGCCAACAAAGCAGGCAAAACTAAAATGTGTTTCCATTCTAACACCTTAAAGGATTCTAATCTCGAATAAAGTGCGGTTTTTAATACGAGGGAGTAAACCGGAATAGCCAAAAGTAGGTCATTTTGCGAAACGTGTTCTACTCGACAAGACAATACACGGTAAAATCCTTCTTTGTTTATATGTAAGAAAATCTTAAAAGTGTTAGAATAACATTTTTTTAAGTAAACAATATTAACACTGATGTCGCAAAACATTTGCTTATGAAATGTTTCAGAACCTTTTTAAATTTATTCATTATAAAAGGCGTTACATAGAAACATTTCTAAAACGCTAGTCGTGCAGGTGGGCGGAGTTATACTTCATGATTGAGTTATACAATTATTGTTTAGCAAACACTTCATATTCTGTCAATGAAAGTATGCCATTTTAATATTTGATGTGACGTGTATCACAATTAAATATATATTCGTGGAAAAAGGAACTGTGCACTTTTGTATATAACTACATGATTTTTCAAATATAAACACATACGTACTTGCATACATGTTGCACTGACTGACTTGTCTCACAATTTCAAGCTTAAGGATGTTGCACCACGATGAAATAATTTTGGACGAACCTTAGTGACGTTTTTTTAGCAAAGTGTCACGGTTTTCTAGACGATTTCTTTGTTTCTTGCCGCCATTGAAACATAAAATTAGGTTAGAATTTAACATACTGATACATCTGTTTGATCATTTAACTTTTTTGACAATAAGATGACTGCCATTAAGGTGAAAGAAATATTGCTATCACAAAGATCTTCAATCATTAAATTGTTGTTATGCCTCTAAATTTTAGTCGTATCTGCATTTTATTATTAAGAAAAAATACGTGTAAAAAATCCAAAAGTCATTAGATACTGGCAAAGCGTACGTGCTTTAATAAAAAATCTCGTATAGAAACTTCAAATGGGTTGAATATAACTATTTCTTTTTTTCTTAATCTCTACTAAAATCTTCAGAAATACGTTTAAACAGGTGCTAGGAGATATTTACCATGACACCGATTTCTGTAAAAGGTGCGTGTATAAACCTATCATGACACCGTTTTCTGGAACAGGTGCGTGGAGAAATCTATCATGACACCGGTTTCTACGTGTGTTGAGAAATCTATCATGACACCGGTTTCTGTAAACAGGTGCGTTGAGAAATCTATCATGACACCGGTTTTTGTAAACAGTTGCGTGGAGAAACTTATCGTGACACCGGTTTAAATACTCTACAGACTGCAGATGACATTAAATTGCAGAAACGAAACACAAAATATACAATTTTTATGCTTTAATGTTAACATTAAAAAATGATAATCATTGCAAACCTCACACTATGACTGTTTTTATGCGTCTTACAATACTAAAGTATGCTTAAACAAGTAAACCGCACGATATAATTTTTCTCACAGGTCTCAGAACACTAAATGATTTGACATTAATATATTCTGATAACAATAATTACAAATCTAAATAACAGCATAGGTATTCTGTTCTAAACAGAATTAAAGAAAACAATGTTACTTTGTGGTTGTATCTTGTATTTTCTACTAGCCTTTTACAATGCAGAAAATATAACTCTGTGCATTAAGAACTTAACCAACACCGAACAATTATAATAATAAATGTATGAACAATAACTTTAATTGAAGATATTTACAAAAACAATAGCGTATATGAATATACACCTTTGTGAAGTCATTTGGATTTATCAACGTCATCATATAGCGCTACTTTTCTTACCAATCTCTTGTGTATCATGTTATGCTATAAATTAGCAAAGTATTCTCTAAGATAGGACCTTCGTTTAAGCCCTGAAACAATTGTCTAACAGTTAAGATCTAAAACAATGTCTTAAGCAGACCTTGCATCATGTCATTTTTGCTTTTTTCATTCTCAGCCATATGACTTAACATCATATTTTTGCTTTTTTCACTCTCAGCCATGTGACTTAATATCATTTGCAGATATTTTTGTTTGTCATCAGTATCATGTTTCATAACAAGATTAGGTGCCTTTGTGTGTCTTGTTACATTTTCAATAACCATGTTACTTTGATTATTTTCAGACTCGTTTGACAAAGACTGTGTATCCATGTCATTCGTCTCTATGGACTGATCAGAATGCGAAGCACCTGATTCAATACGGGATTCATTATCAAGGTAATTGTTTCTTCTGTATTGTTACCTATACTAGCTGAACTTTCGCCAGTATTGCTTTTTGTTCAGTTTCTGAGTCATTTTGTTCCCTACTCTGTTCTCTTAAATGTTTTCTTAACTGAGCTAAAGGAATGTTATCTTCTGAGGAAGAATTTTCACGTTCTTGACGGACCCTATATGTGCTTTTAGGTATTTTAACTTTTCTGATTTTGTTTGATATTTCAGTATCAGAAACATCAGATTCATCATTACTGCTTGAGCTAGAATCATCTGGAGGTATTACATAATTAACCCTTCGTCTTGGATAACCTTTGACAGCTTTGCGTTCGGGCCATTCAGCAATGTCAGCAAGCCTTATCTGATCTGCATGTACTTGAACAACTGAGTTGTCAAGCTGGTTCTTAATAAGGTATGTAACTGGACCTTTTTGTTCAAGAATTCTGTAATGCGATTTCCAGCGATCGTCAAGCTTGTTTTTTCTTTGATAGTTCTTATAATAGACAGGATCATTTATTTCGAACTTAATGTCTTTCGCTTTTTTGTCTACTTGTGCCTTATATTTTCGTTTCGAGCGTTTTAAATGTCTATAAGCAGTAAGGAAACTTGAATGTTGTTCTTGAAGAACTATCTTGTGAAACTCTTCGCCATGGTATTTAGCTCTAGGCTTAAGCAAACTATCTATAGGTAAAATCGGGTCTCTGTTGTAAACTAAATAGAAAGGTGTGAACTTTGAACTTGAAGAAACATTGTGAAGTATGCCTGCTAAAGACATATTAAGATGAAGATCCCATTCACGTGTATTACCTTGAACTCTTTTTGCTAAAATATCATGCAGAACTCTGTGCATTCGTTCTTGCTTTGCAATACTTTCAGGGTGGTATGCTGTACATGATACATTGTCAATATTTAACTCTTTCAGGACCTCCCTAAAGGCAGAACTTGTAAATTCTGACCCTCGGTCATGAATTATCTGGAGAGGACATCCATATCTAGGATATATCTCATTCAAAAGTAAGTCTATTACTGTATTTGTACTTTTATCAGGAGCTGCGAAAGCTTCCGGAAAACCACTGAACATGTCAACAAAACAAATGATGTAACGATTGCCACTAAGTGTTTTATATTAAGGACCACATATGTCTATAGAAACAACAGCAAATGGAAATGGTGCAATATTTGTTTCTCTTAAGGGCGCTTTAACCTTTGTCAGATTTCTAGCTTGGCAATCAACACAAGTTGTTACATATCTGTGAAGTTCTTTAAACATATTTGGCCAGTAGTACTTTGTTTTTATAGTTGCAAACATACGCTGTGTACCGGGGTGACCATTGTTGTGATATTCTGTTATAACTAATGATTTCAAATGACTAGGAACATACAGTCTCATAACTGGTTCTTCATCTGGGTTTGAAATATAGTATAGAACATACTTCTAAATACTTCTTGAATTCAGCCTTATTTGGGTCATCATGCTTAAGTTGCATTTTCATCTGAACAATTGCAGGATCTTTATCTTGTTCTAATCTCATATCTGACTCTGAATTCTGGGACTGTTTCTACTAAAAAATCTTGTTTTTGATATTCTTTGTTAGCTACTTCTTTCGGGTTTAAGTTGTTAGAGTTTATAACATTTATGCTTTTCACTGTATTTTTGTCAGAAATGTTATACGTATTGTCATTTATATCTGGTTCAATTTCTTGCTCACTTTCTGTTTGTTTATTTTCAGATTCTGGTGGTCGTGAAAAGAAATCAGCAATAACATTTGCTTTTCCTGGAAGATACTCTATCTTACAGTTGTAACCACTAATAGACAATGTCCATAACTGAATTTTCTTGTTTTGCATCGGACTTTTTAATAAATACTGGAGCGGAGAATGGTCGCATTTGATTGTAAATTCAGCATTGTGTAAAAAGAAATCTAGACTTTGCAAAGAATAAAAGATGGCATATGCCTCTTTCTCAATAGTGCTGTATTTCTTTTGTGTTTTATTTAGTTTATGAGACAGAAAATATATAGGTCTTTCTTTATTTTCATCTGATTCTGGTGAATTACACGCTTGAGTTAAGCACGCTGCCACATGACTATCACTGGCATCGGCATACAATGTATATGGGTAGGATAAGTAGGGGATAGCTGTTAATTGTTCTTTAATTTTCTCAAAACTTTTCTGACATTCTTTTGTCCAAATAAATGGAGACTTTTTCCTTGTTAGGGTCATAAGAGGTTCTGCTATTTCTGAAAATGAAGGGATGAACCGACGATAAAACGAGGATGCACCGATTATTTTTCGAACTTCACGCACATTTTTTGGAACCGGAAGTGACTTAATAGCTTTAACTTTATTAGGGTTTGGTCTGATGCCATCTTCATCTATGACAAAACCTAAGTATTCGGTTTTAGGCTGCATGAATTGACACTTTTTCAACTTAAGTTTAAGTTTATGCTCTCTAAACCTTTGAAAAATAATGTCTAAGTGGCGTTTATGTTCTTCTAATGTTTTACTAAAGACGAGGCAGTCGTCCAAGTACGCGACAGCAAATCTAGAACCTCTAAGACTTTAGATATTTGTTCCTGGAACTCCCCAGGGGCGTTAACTAATCCGAAGCACATAACGTTAAATTCGAATAGACCCCTGAATGTGGTAAATGCAGTTTTTTCTTTATCTTTTTCATCAATCGGTATTTGCGAAAATCCTGAGCGACAGTCTAGGGTAGTAAAGTATTTTGATTCACCTAAAAGAGCAAATATATCATCGATATGAGGTAGAGGGTATGCTGTGGGTCTCACCAGAGCATTGATCCTCCTAAAGTCTATACAAAATCTGGTACTGTTGTCGTTTTTCTTTTTAACCAGCACAACAGGACTTACATAAGGACTTTGAGAAGGTCTTATTACGTTAGCCTTAAGCATTTCATCTATAGCATCACTCATAATTTTCCTATCATTTAATGGTACTCTATATGGTCGCTGCTTTATCGGTTCATGATCTATAGTAGGAATTTTCATTGTAATCGTGTCCGTCTGTGACAACTCTGAGCCATTATTCGCAAAAACGTCCCTATTTGTTTTAACTAATTTTTCTACATACTGAAAGTGTTCTTTAGGTGCTATTATTTCTTTTGTATTAATACTTGATTTTTCACCCTTATTGTGTGATAATTTATTGACATCAGAAACAGAAGCTATACATTTTTCATCAATTTGTTCAACAGTTGCAACGGCACACCCTTTTCTTAATTTAATTGTTCTAGTTGTAGAATTTACTAACATAACAGGAAACCTACGATGTTTTCGTAATTTTATGACTGAATTAGCTACCATTAAACCAGGTTCTGTACTAAGATAACCATCTTCAACACTTTTTTATTCATATGTTTTAAAATTCTTTAGTTTAGAGTCTTTTCTTAATTGTCCTGAATAAATATGCACTGTCTGAGGTTTAATTACAGTATCTTTTTGCAATCTGACTACTGAAGCAATATGTATGTCTTCTTGTAATGTGACAAAGCTATTTTTAACTCTCATTGATAAAAAATCAAAATAAATTCTGCATTTGTTCTGAATGAGAAAGTCCCTTCCAAGTATTGCTTTTCTATTCATATTTGAGACCACATAAAATTTATGTTCTATTTTTTTCACCACCAATTCGAAAAATAAGATTGGTGTATCCATCTACATGCAGTGAATTACCATTTACAGACTGTAATGAAACTTTATGATTTTTAAATAATTTTGGCTTCCTATTTAATGATTCATATGTCCTCCTATTAATTAACGAGACTTCTGCTCCAGAGTCTACTAATGCCCTAATCTTCTGTTTCCCAATTCTAATTGTACAAGAGTTTGAATTCCCTGCTAGCGCTATAAAATACGTTGATAAATCATTATTCCTACCATCGACTTCTTTATGACAGGAATATTTTAGTTTAAAGGCCTAAATATGTTTCTTTTAGGTCTCAATACACTTCTACATTCTCTCAAAAAATGTCCTAATTTTCCACAATTCCAGCAATCAATATATTTTTTCCAATCATAATTGTTTTGAAATTTATTTTGGCTTAATTTCTGCATATGTCTAGTGGCTTTTTTTCGTAATAATACTGCATGAACATATTTCTGACGTGTCCTACATTGCTTGACATTATGACCTAGCCTACGGCAATATTGACAACGAATTTGTGACTGAATGTGATCTAAGTCTTTAGCTTTTAGACAAGTTTCTGAAAATTTTTGCTGGCAAGTAACATTTCCGAATCGTAAATTAAACCGATTTCTTAAATTTTGCTCATCCATTGCTGACGTAACTGCAGCCTGTAAAGTTTCCGGCGAATCACGCATAACTTTCATTTTAAGAAAATTTTCTGTTAACCCGTCAATAAAATGACCTATTAACTGTTTCTGAATAATTGCTAAATTTGCAATATGATTTTGACCTTGATCTTGATTTTCATAGGCATCTTCTGCCAGAGTTAATAACCTTTCAGCATAGACATTTACATTCGTGTACCTCAGAAAATCTAGTAAATAAAGCATGTTTTAAAGCAGCCCAAGTACAATCTTGATTTTCGTTCATAAATCTATGTATAAAACCTGACACTGGCCTTGTTGCAGTCTGATAGCAAATTAATTTCTTTCTATCATCATTTAAATCATTTAAAATAGAATATTTTTCTATTGATTTTACCCATGACTTAAAATCCTCAGAATTACCATCAACTTTTGATACCATATGTTGTACACTCTGAGTTCCTATTGCGGTGGAAACATTTTTTAATTGAATAGCCAAATCTTGAAAAATTTGCTGAATTGAAGCGTTGTCTGCCATTTTAAAATAAATTATTTAACAAGCAAATAGAATAGACAGTTTTCTAACCTTGTTTCTCGGCGTGATCTTCTAGTGGTATTGCGTACTTCATCGTAGTGACCTGACGACGTTCCAAAGGTTCATCCTGTCTGCGGCTCCAGAAACGCGTGTTGTAGCGTAGCGTGGCCATTTAATACAACAAACATAACCTTTTAACCAGTTTTATTTAACATAGCAACAGTCTTTAATATTTAAACATAACATTTTTACGTAGATATAATCAAGCGATGGTGACCTTATCAATCTAGCATTTCTATCCCATCTCTCTCTCTCTAACTCTCCAGATAATTCTATTTCAACATATATATTTAATTAAGCAGTCTAGCCGCTATGTAAAATTACGCAATTCGTCGTGCCTTTTTCCTTAAATATATTTAACTTTGATCCCGGAAGTAAATGATATAAACAACTAAGTATACCTGTTTAACCCTTGGGCTACGTGTTTTGTGACAGGTTTGATAATTCAGCAAACTTTCAATATTTTCAATTTAGATTCAAGTATTACAGTTTATCATCTTTCTCCATAACATTTTAAACAATGATTTATAGAATATACAATATTCCGAACCTTTCAAACCTGTTACATTACAAACATGTATATATATTATATGTTAGGGAACTTTAATAATTGAAACTCGTAACGTCCCCTTAATATTTTTAGCATTATCTTTCATAATTCTAGAAGCACAATATTAAATTTCATACACATTTAGGAAAATATGTTGTTGATTAAAATTTTAGCGAAAACGAATGGCACAAATTCATCATTTCATTTATTTTACGACATCAACTTGTTTTAAAGTCACGAAAACACATAAAAGTAGCGTTTTAATGAAACGAGCAAATATCATTTTTAAGGATACAGAGGTGTAGATTCTGACTTTTCACTGATATATGGGCAAGTATACAATCAAATTTAAAATTGTTATCAAGATATGACAAGATAAAGACGTTATTTTGTTTTTATTATGAATTTTCTGTCTTTCCTGGTATCTTAAATTCTGCACATAAATATATACATTGTATTGTTGTGATTTTTAAAATTTGTAGTGGGGTCGTAGAGCAAATAAAATTATACCGCAATATTACTCGATTTTGCTGAAATTTAATATGATATTTATAACATATCTTCGGAAACATGAGAAACAACTCAAGAAAGTACCTTTAGTAATAAGGAAGATATTGTCCAAGTTGTCGTGACTGGTTCGTATTTCGTTTGACAAAATATACAATCAAATGTATTTTTCGTAACGAAATGTAGGGGCTTAAAAGGTATTATTTAATATACAGATTTTATTGTGGCATATGATAACGGCATCTCGAGTAATATGTGTACATATGTGAACAAAATTTACATTTGCATTGCACAGCATGATGCCATGATAATTGTACTTTTCTGATAACATAATGTTAAAGGCACTCGCTACAGTTTTTCCGGACGGATCGATATTTACCCCAACACCGTGCCAATTTGGTTGTGTTTCTAATCGATGTAGCTCAGGCCACAACAAACTGATTACCTGTTCGTCGGATTTCCCGCACCAATTTGACGGGAAATGAAAAAAAAATGTTTTAATTTTTTTTTGACCGCCCGCACCTGGCGTATTTTTTGGCGCTGGGTCGAAATCAGTAGGAACGAAAAAAAAAGTGGAAATTCCGAAGTTTAAACGCACCTTGCTTGTAATTTATCGGAGCAACGGAAGAACATGTTCTCAAATACAGTCACCGATCCGACTACATAGTCTCCATACCGCACAGAAGGGATACCTACCCCAGGTAGTATGAGCTTATTCGATTAAATTTTGTAATATTCGATCGCTTTAAAAATCGGACATAACAAAATGGCAGCCCCCTATGTCTTTTTTTTTTATCTTATGCCGAGATGGAGAACGGCAGGTATTTTCAGCAACAGTTGTTGAGATTTACCCGAGCTGCAGTTTTACAGAGATGTTAGGGCTGCTGCGCTATACAATAAGATGAATCTTTCCGCAGATACAGTCGTGTAAAACCCGCCGGGGTTATGTGTGTTTCTCAAACGAAGGTTTTTGTTTTTGTTGATTGTTCTACAATTCTTTATTTGGTTTGAGTGATATTAAAGGTGGTACATGACAATACATCAGGAATTGTAGACATTTGCTTATATGTCACTCAAAAGTGTCAACGTTTGTTTTTGTTTACTTTGTATAGTCAAACTCTCAAAGTTCTGGATTTTCATTTGATTTCTGACAGTAAAACCCAGCCTGCAGACTTGGCACCGAATAGTACCACCTCAGATTAACAGGTTCAATAGAGTGCTGTGTGATCTGCATTTGTAATAGATACATGTTGTCCAGCACTTCAAGGGTAATAAGGTCTAATGTCACGAGCAGAGAAAATTGTTAAGTGATATGGGATAAATAAGACATTTCAGAATAATAAAAGCGCTGATATATTTCTTACTTTTTATTGTATGCATCACACATTAAACATTCAATACTCCAAAGACAATGCTGTCTGAATGTTACTTCACACACATTTGTTTTTCCGGCTTATGAATAGAAATACACTTGATTTGGTGATAAACATGACAAGCGATTATTTAATTTTTTTATTTCATCGCTCTTCGCTCGCTTCAATAAATGATGATTTGAAAAAAAAAATATTTTTTTCGCTAGCTCGCCCCAAATATTTTTGAAAAAATCCGAAGAACAAGACTTCAATTTGGTGTGGCCTCACTGCAGAGTTGGAGCGGTCTTCTGCACATGCCCGGAAGTGATTATCAAATGTCGCGTACGGCAAAAATTCGCAAATTACTGTATGTTCGCATGCATTTAATGTATAATATGTATAATATACTGACTAAAGGTTAGGGTAAGTATCACCATGGTTACAAAATATATACATTTAAAGTACTTTTAGTTCAAATTGCTTCAATCCGACATATACTGGAGTCTGTAATTTATACTGGCGCTCCAACTCTGCATTGAGTCACAGCTGTTTCTAATCCCGTACCGTACCCATACCGTACATCCGTATTCGTAAACTATAGGTTTTGTTCGGAGAAAGGCGGAAACTTTCATCGTTTTATGCCATCAAAATGCTTCAGAAACACCTTAAAATCCGCTTATTAAGAAATCTGCCGTTTGATAATTTGATATATCTCTAAGTCATTTGCTCAAACACTGATAGAGAAGTTCGTACTAACCTGCGTTGTATAAATGCCCGCCACACCCCACCTCGCTGTAATTTGATTTTAAGGACGCTCGCTACAGTTTCGTATTTTTTTTTCTCAATAAAATATTTTGATGAAATGTTTTTTTGTATTAAAAGATCATGTTATGATGTATTAAAAAATGAAATAAAAATCTAGGTCACCAGCTTTGTTTTTCATATAGAAACATTGGTAAAAAGGCTTGAATAATGTCTAACAAGCCAAAATTGTGTTTTCAAAATGTTTTGCATCACCTTTCCTATCTCAAATTTCACAACTTTCTCACTGTACGTCCGCCTATGAAATGTCATCGTCACAGTCATTAACGTGGTGTTCATGTCTAAATTACTAAAGTCTCGTTGACAAAGTTTGAAGAACTTTGACTTAAGACATACTTTCCTTGCATAACAGACTGGGATTTACGATGATATAACCGGTGCTGGAAAACTTTATCTTATACCCCGGGGTGTAAGATGACTCATGTGCTTTAATGACGTATAAAGAACCAAATCTATGTAGAAGATTTATGTTGTAAGTTATATTTTATTACATAAAACGAGATAAAAATCAAATACATTGATATTTCCACTTTGTTTCTAATAGTATATTTCTCGATTCAAAACACTTTATGAAAAACATATAACGTTACGCAGCAAATGTAGGTACGGATTGGCATATCCGACGCTCGGGTAACTGTTAACGCGGTTACGCCTAAACATTTACCCTCGAGCCGGATATTCCAACCTGCACCTACAACCAGTGAAAGAATCTTATAGTGTTCAATAATGTCTGTAAATGATGACAGATACAGGCCAGTTATAGAAAACCGACAAACTCTCCAATGGCATATTCTTACATTCAAAACAAAGCAGCATCAAATAACTGATATGTTTTTAAGCACTTCTTGTGACCGAAAGGAAACCTCATATTCATTAAAGTGGCAATTTCTAAATAGACAAAAACTATGATCATCCTTACAAGTTTAATGTAAGGATTCGTACATTAAAAATGACCTGCAATGAAGTGCAAGATGACTGTTTAACAATTTAAGATATGTTACCATCCCGGATGTTGAAAAGTGATGTAAGATTTTCATTTTAAACAAAATCATCTTTTTGGTCTTATGAATTCCTGTGTTAAATGTTGTCTGAAAATGAGATTAGACAATCACGTGTAATATTATCGAGAAGGTGATTTAATCAAAATGACCGCGAAATTTTTTATCAAATGCGGATAGCCAATAATCGAGATATGCTAAACAGTTGAAGTACTTGGACTTTAGTCGTATCTGTGTTCAATGACGTCTGTCATTGACGACAGACACAAGATAGTAATTGTAAATGGTAAAATATCAAGTTGCATAGCAAACTTATAAAAATGGCAAATATACAGTCTTCTTGAATATTTCCCTTTAAATAAATGATAATGTTTTCACTAGGTACTACGGTGGTATGTTTAGGGCATGCATTTATTTTACTAAGATTAAATTATCTCGAGCGTACGACATCTTATCTCGAGCGCACGACATCTTATCTCATGCGCACGACATTTTATCTCGAGCACTCGACATCTTATCTCGTGCGCACGACATCTTATCTCGAGCGCACGACATCTTATCTCGAACGCTCGACATCTTATCTCGAACGCACGACATCTTATCTCGAGCGCTCGACATCTTATCTCGAACGCACGACATTTTATCTCGAGCGCTCGACATCTTATCTCGTGCACACGACATTTTATCTCGAGCGCTCGACATTTTATCTCGTGCACACGACATCTTATCTCGAGCGCTCGACATCTTATCTCGAACGCTCGACATCTTATCTCGTGCGCACGACATCTTATCTCGAGCACACGACATCTTATCTCTCGAGCGCACGATATCTTATCTATATATATATATATATATGGGCCCTTTGTGTGTATTTAGGTCATCAATAAAAACATACGGACAAGTAGATAATTAGGGTCCCGCCTATTCAGATGTTATTTAAACTTCCCACAAGTACAAGTTTATCAGCAGTGCACATAATTGGTCATCATATCTTCAGAATTAAAAAAAAAGATGCTTATTGCATGCTTGAATAGCAACAAATCGGCTGACAGCATCAATTCACACAATGTCAGAAAAGTTATAAAATTGCATACATGCATTAAGGGGAAATGGGGAAATTCTTTGATATATGGGCGAAGCCTACATACTAAATCTTTATTTTGTCAGGACTTAAATTTATTCCTTTGCGCCATCAATGAATTTTTGCTGCCTTTTTTTATCAGTTTGTGTTTTTAAATTACTAACCCGTAAAACGGTTTTAAGTATACACGAAACAAAAACAGAAAGGTGACAGTCGTATGTTTTTACGTATGATCTGAATACACAAAATATTTAGATAAGATGTCGTGCGCACGAGATAAGATGTCGAGCGCTCGAGATAAGATGTCGTGCACTCGAGATAAGATGTCGTGCGCTCGAGAAAAAAGATAAGATGTCGTGCGCACGAGATAAGATGTCGAGCGCTCGAGATAAGATGTCGTGCATTCGAGCGAAGATGTCGTGCGCACGAGATAAGATGTCGTGCGCTCGAGAAAAAAGAAAAGATGTCATGCGCACGAGGTAAGATGTCGAGCGCTCGAGATAAGATGTCGTGCGCAGAAGATGAGATGTCTAGCGCTCGAGATAATTCAATTTAAAAAAAAATAAATGCATGTCCTAAACATACCACCGTAGAACCTAGTGAAAGCATTTATCATTTATTTAAAGGGAAATATTCAAGAAGACTGTATATTTGCCATTTTAATAAAAAAAAAAAAATTTCCGACCTACCTACCTACCCTAAGTTTTTTAGCATGTTAACGGAAACAAAGCATTTTTTAGGCCCTAGCACTGATTTGCAAGCGCAGATAAAACGTAAATCAGAACATAAGGTTTTATCGGGATTTAACAGCACCTGATCGCTCTATCTTTGTAAGTGACAACCTAAGTGTTTACACGTCCTAGGTTACGTATCAATTCCTTTATAGCAAGCATGCTCTTTTCGTCGCAAGTTGAGGTGTCCTATTTGTAGGTTTTTACTTCAATAGTTATAAGTGTTCGTAACAAATGAAGTGTTTAAGATAATACTTTTCCCATGTGGTGTACCTAAAACTGTTTTCAAACTCTGCAGAATGTTGAAATATTGTCAAACAATTTTTAGATATATGTGCAATGCCGTTAGGGAAAAAACTAATAAATGCATTTTGCTTATTCTATATAAGTATTTCAGATCGAATAGATCAAAAGGTTCATGTTTATACACTTTTAAATCATTTCTAATCGGACTTTTTTAAAATTAACTTCAGATGATAGTTTTTCATATGTTTTATCATTAGTTTGGGGATTTCAAAATAAGTAATTGCATGCTAATATCATATAATTTGTAAGAGTTATCACTCATAGTATCAAAACCATAAAGAAGAAGTCTATGATATAGCAGTGCCAGCTGGAGTGATTAGAAATTCATTTATTCTGTTGAAACACAACATTTCATTAAAATATCACAGAAACATTTTACTGCATTTTTTTTGGAAATGCAATATTTTCTAATTACCTCTCTTTCATATGAAATCTTAGAAATTTATTAGTTAAGTTCTATTTTTAATATAAACTATATTAACTTGAAGTGTTCAATGGGAAAGTAACGCATTAGCACATTGGCCGTCTAAAAACTGGAAACTGAAAAGACAATTGAAGCATCGTCCCTTTAATAAAAACTATCCTAAGCATTCTGAATGTTAAAATTGAAACAATTCGGTTAGGAATTATCTATCAAATTTTTAATTTCCTAGTCTGTATCTTGCAAAAAATTTATAATCAAATGTGCTTAATCATGATAATGTTTATCAGGGTTTTCTGTTTTTGGACGACTATATGTAACCGGCACTTTTGTTAATTTCTCTTATTATGCAGTCATAAGTTTTTCATTAGTTTGGTGCAAAGTCATTTCATGATAGTAATATTTCGCCTGTGTCATAATATTTTGACGTTTACGTAGTTTTAGTGTTTCAGTAGAAAAAGTTTGGTAAAAATGATATACATTTGTGTCTTTCCAGACTGATTTATTTAAACTGTTTTTTAAAAAAAAGTCATGATAAATTTATCGCATTCTATTAGTTAACTCATCTCGTTTAAAAAATTTAGTGTGAAATGGCACACCTATAAGATCCTTTATGTATGGTTATTCCGATCTAGACTCACTTCGGCTCTTTTTTAGTTGCTAAATACGGAATTTTCATTATTAGTTTCCAAACGTAACAGCTCAAGTACTTTGACAACGCTTTTAATGCAAACCCTTTACATAAGCTCACTTATATTTAAACAGGAAATGCTTTTTCACTTATTCCTAATATGAAGACTGAGATTTTGGAGGTAAATATATGGATTTACTTGTAAGCAATGTCGTATGTTAAAATTATATATATAATAAACATAATTTTCAAGGATCTCTCTCAATTTGGAGCATTGCTTCCCTTTCAATTAATTGTGGTTATGCAATTGGATATATCTTTTATTTATCAGAGAAAAGTTTCTATCCAATACCGAGCAGCGGTCACGCTTTCTTAGCTTCAACCACAACAACAGTCTTTCGGTGACCCGACTATTTTTATACACACCACATGTTTGATGTTCAGCCCCTTTACAATTACTCTTTGACAGCATCTGAGGGGACAGGTAAAACACTCCAGTTCTAAGCATTTTTTAAAGCTCAATGGAACTGAACTGCTTTGATATTTTCCTTCTGTCCTGTTTCGCCGGGCCATTAATGATGTTTCTCTTGATGTTCTGCTTTCTGCAAAGGCACTGAGTACATGCGTGTATGGTTCATAAGGTTTTCTTTATATATATTACAACAGCATGTAATATATTGTGCATATAAGTAAAATGACACCGCCTTGGATCTGTCAGTAACAGACCATTTTTCGTTTCTGTTATTCATCTTTTCTTTGAGATATCCATTGAAAACATTTATTAATTTTTGATAGAAAACAAAAAAGCAAAATGATAGGTATCATTTAATTATTTCTTCAAACATACAGTACCGTTTAACATTACATTCTCTCTAATGTGGTTTACAATTTGTTTTCATACATTTACTAAATGGGTCCGGTATCACATATAAATGTCAAGCTTTCTCTTTCACATTTAAAAAATGTCAAAGTGAACCTACTCTATTATCATTTTCGTGAACAACTTTTAACCAAAACGTAAATATTTTATAAGAATGTTTCATGAAATTGGTCTCTTGTTAGGTTTCAGTGAGAACGTTTGTGAACTTCTATATATGTCTCAAGAACCAGACAATACAAGTTGTTAAAATATCTAATTTCTAAAAAAAATTGATTAATTGCCAAGCATGACATTTAAATGCGGGGACGTTAGATCTTGAACTTACAGATGTGAACTCCGTTAGAATTACAATGTTCTGAATACATAAGTTAAATTAAATTCTACGTGTAAACGTATCCTTATAAGTAAGAATAGAAAACTAAAGTTCTTAAAATTACAAAAATACCATACTAAATAATTTTTGAAATTCTGTCCAGTGGATCTAGCGGTAAATAAACTAGGCTTAAATTAAACGTATGTACAATCAGAAATATTTGGGTAAGAAATAGAAAAAATAGGTCATTGTTTTGTACACATTGCTCTCTAAACATATTTAATCATAATTTGGCTTATTAAGAATCTATTAAGATTTTCACAAGAGTCACCCATTCCGGAATAGAAATTATACACATACATGATACCCACTGGTAAAACAAGAGTTTTCTAATGACGGCGTTCGCAACAGTTTCAAAATACTGCCACACCATTCAGCGACACAAGCTTCCATACAAAAGCTTTACCATTTTTACAGTAAAAATCGGGTATATTTTGATTACTTTTCCGTCAGAGCTGAATTTAGTAAATTTATGAATCAAGTACGTGTGAGGAGTTTGGTGGTATTTGGTCCAGTAGTTGCAGAGAAATCACCTTACATGCAAAATCATTTTACAAAATGATAAGTTAAAAACTTTGTGAATTTAAGTCTGAGTTATTGATCCAAGGCTTTATGTTGTCATTTCGTGTTGGCGAATACTTTTTGCAGTTCAAAATCATTTTATTAGTAGCCTCCTCAAGATTCAAATAAACCAGTATTTGATATAAAAGACACACATTTCATAAAAGCTCATAATTACTGCATTCTAGGAAAGTTCGCAAAGATTTTAACTGAAATCTAAAAATGCCTTCTTTAATCAACAGTCATCGGCTTCCCATGGCAAGATTTAAAAGATTTTCGAAGCATTACAGCCAATACAAATTAACAAACCTATAACACCAAAATACTTGCGTTCGTGATACTGAACACTCATACATACAATCATGATTCAAATTAAAGTCCGATTGTTTTGCTAACATGGGTAATTAAATATATAAATCAGGCAAGTATTCCATGTTTTTAACATTCCATTGTCACATAATGTTGTTTACTTTTAAACGCAGTTTAAGCAAAGAAGAAAGTTCACCTTAGCCCCAAAATGGCCTAAGACTGACGTAAATCTTTCCATTCAGAACTATTATTTCTCCAAATTGTATGCAATATTTTGCAATTTGTTTTTCATTGAAATAAATATCTGACGTAAATAAAACACTTCAAACATGACGGTTACATGTATGTGAAATCATCAATTTTTAATCTAGTTTCAAAACAAATCTGAAATTTTCATTATGAGCATACCTGTCAACCACAACCAAAAATGGTCATAAATTCTGTGAAAGAAGCTGCACCTATGGTTAAAATATTTTGTACTCCTCGGCTTTGCTGGATACTACATCATTCCCATTTGTGCTAAATACGGTAAAATATGCCTTTTGTTTCCAGCAATATTCAATAAGTTAGACATTTTCAGAACAAATTTAAAGTAAATTCTATATAAGGAACATTACAAGGAAACAATACATACATTTCCTTAGCTATTATCAACATGAACATTTTTCAAATGGTGTAGACCAGCCTAGGCTTTAGGTCCATAAGGATTTAAATGTTGGTTTAAGCAGCTGAAACACTTGTCCAATTACATATTATACATAATCACATGGTTAGGAAAGTACTTATTTCGATACTGCCCATGAAATTTTCAACTAGAGCCATAAAAGGGAGGTAATGAAAACTAATATATCAATAATATTTTCAACAATGTAAATCAAAACTCAAACCTTTGACAGATATTGCAAAAACGGATTTTACAGGATCTTTATATATTTTATACTCATAACAAAAATGTGACAGTCACATTATAAACATATGCATTATGAATCTTTAAGTAGAACAAGTGATACAAAAGAAGCAATATGAAACGAATTATATGGTTCAAATTGAACTTTCTCGGCCAAAAGCGTTTTTATATTGAGATATAAATTAATAGGTTCATAGAATATCAGTAGAAATAAAGCTAGTTTAAAGCCGTAAATTACATGTAATCTCCCTTTTCATGTTATAGTTTCCGAAATAACGTTTCATGTCTTGTCTCGCAATATTGAAAACGATTTAGTAATAAGTATTGCAATTCAGGTTTCTCAACGTGAAACCAATAACACTTTTGCCATCGATTATTAAAGAATATCAAAAAGTTCGAATTTACACATGTCCTTATATATACATTATAATACATGCAGTACATTACAAAACTTAGCAACGTAACGTTGTAATGAACATGTTTCTCATAAATATGTAGCAATATTACATCTCATAAACAACACTTTCGTCTAATTAAAATAATCACTGTTTTATAGATTTATTAAAAGAAAGTAAACTCTGATTAATAAAAGCAAGGTTATAAAGTTTGCATATTTCCCACCTTCCAGCTTGATAGACATTCATAAGAGAAGGCTATGATTTAACCTGTTTAGTTTCACCACTGCAGGATATAAGAATTGCTCTTTAGACGTATTATACCATTGTTTATAAAAATGAATTGTGGAGCTCAACAGTGTTACTGGCTCGATATTAAATCGCGCTTTACTGGCATTAAAATACGTATCTGTGTAAATGTTTCATAGTTCTGCACATCAAAATAAACTATAGCTCTTTGCTTTCTGGTGATATCACTAAATTTATCATTCGAAATGGGACACATTGTTGTTGTATCACAGCATTTTGTCATAAAACATCGGAAAGTAATATTGGTAATACTTTTGTTGTTAACAGTGGTTTCGAGTATATTTCAACCAGCTGGTACTATTTATTTACTCGTACAATGTTGTAGATATTGACACGCTTACAGTCAGTCAGGTATCTGAGTTAAAGGGAAAACAACAGAGGATCGCTAATAGATTTCAAAGTCTCACTTTAATTATGCCTGCGCTTGTTTCTTCTTGCTGTTGGGTATCTGCTTGCCACGTTGGCAGCAAATCTTAGAATCCCTTATGGCCCCTCACAAGAAAATCGTTTGCGAATGAACACCGGAAGCGGAATCCCTAGCTGATTGACAGAGATGTTTGTATATAAAGATTCAGAATAATCGTAAATGCAGTAATATATAAAATGCTTACCAATTTAGATTAGATTTTTAATAGGTGAAGAATTTCAATGTTTCAAGCCGATCGTTAATTTGATTTTTAAAAAATAAACTGTTTAAGCGATTTAATTACGAAGTGTCGACTTTTATCTTTGTGGCAATGTTATCTTGCCAACAAGTATAGTTGTCAAACTTTAGAATGTTCATACATGTACGTGTTATCTTTTTTTTTTACATGGAAATCATGTATATCTACTACATAAAGATTTAAATAAACTATACTTATGCTTTTCTGTCACTTGTGCCACATTTGTCAGAGTCCTTTTTTTCTTCTTTTTATTACTTAGGGATTATTGTACGATAAACATTTTAACTATACAAAGTGAAGATTTAACGACCCTTAACCCGAATTGATCGGAAGTGGCGATTCAAAACCAGAATATTGCTAAAATAAGGTTCTTCATAATCGCTGTGAAAAATCGTTTATCTCAAACAACAACAGATGCAACAGCAACAACAAGTTAATTCGCAAAATATTTTGTCCTTAGCTAGGTAAGAAAACACACAATGATAAAAGTGTGTACATGCATAATACAGTGTACCTTATTGTACAAAAACTGTCTATATAATTTTTATTATAATAATAAAGATGATAAACAAATACAATTCAATAAATAAATCATTTGCATAAACAACACAGAAATCCATATGATGTCCACAAATTCAAAACGACACGGTTTGCAAGGTAGATCTATTAATTAATTATAACTTAGCTCCATTTTGAGTCAACGATTTCTATTTCTGGTAAAAGTTTGAAAAGGGAAATGGTGTATATAAAACGCACAAGTTTAAATCATAAAAATATTTTCAATCTATAGATTTCAATTGATTGGAGTGTTTTAATCTTTTTGAAAATGATACGTCCTAAAACAGTATTTTTTAATCAAAACTTAATTATAATTCTTAAGCAGAGTATTAACCTGGTTACATCAAAACAATCAAATAAATACGTTTTACAATTCAGTTTAGCAAAAGTGTAGGTGTTCTAACTTTTGTCAGTGAAATATATTCTGTAACTGTATTTAGCACCGAAACAGATATACATATACAATAAAGCTAAAGAATAGGCAGACTTTAAAATAATCAATACAGAGCATGTGATATTCATATCTTTTATATGACTAATGTAACTCAAATAACTGCTAAATTTAGAAATTCGCTATGTATCCACTTCTAACACCTTGTCATAACGGCTGTCTAAAGAAACTATTAATGCACTTTTGTACATATTCTTATTTCAACATGATGACTTATTTTGTACAAATACTCGTATCCTTCGTACCAAATTTAAAATCATGTTTTGTTTTGACAGTTGATGTTCTTATTTTCTAGCATCTTTAATTCAAAGGGTTTACAAATGCATGATACTACATGTCCACTGATTATATGCTATCTAAATAGCGTATCAGATTTAACCGTGTAGTCACTTTATTCTTTTAGTATAAAATATTAATTATGTACATTTACTTACAGTTGTTTTAATTGTTATTGCAAATAAATAGGTAACCCTACAACCAGAGGATGTTTAGAGTGACTATTTTAAAGCCATAATTTAAAAACATTTAAAAGCTACTATTTTCGTGATGAATGCCATTCAAAAGGATTTCCTTACTCGAAAAGTGACGAATATTATGTATTCAGTCAATAGCAAAATTAGACTATTGAACAAAGCAGATATACATTTCCGAATAAATAGTGTATTTAATTAAAAAGATAAAAGACAAATAAAGATTTAATCAAAGCATATATGTGTTCAATACACCGTTTTTTAAGAAAACAAATTCCCTAAAAGGTAAAATGAATGCGTAAATGCTACTTTAGGCGGTATGCCTCTTGATATATATTGCAATACATTTATTTATATGATACGTCTTTAAAATGTACAAAATTCATAAAAAAGATCGTTTATTTCGCCCAAAAATTGTACCACTCGACTTTCCCAATAGAAATATACTACTATTTTAATATACTTCTCAAATTCAGTTTAGTTTTACTTTTTATTTAGAATTACTGACAAATGAAAGGTTTTTGTAAGTTAAAAATATTTCATTATTATGATAAAGATATGTGTTTCCAATAAAATGTAAAGCGTATTTACAAAGCGCTATATTGCAAAGACATTTTACACGACAAATTATATACTAGTAATCATTGTAGAAAACTGTACAAATCCCAGCTATATTCTGCTTATCAAAGACCACATGGGGTATGCGACCGTATCGTGAAATATACAAGGAATATGAATTACTCTCATAAAGGTGCTTATAAATGCAAAAATAATAATATAAGAATTATCCAAGGTTTGAATTGCTATATCAGTGGTCTTAGTCAAAATTTATTTTGTAGTTTTATCTGATTAAATATACAATATATATACATGATTATATGTCTGATTTTAAAATGAGTAAAGAATTTATAACTATTAATTTATTTTGTCACCAAAAAATAGCGAAAGTATTTATGGACAAATGAATTTATTACTAAGCATCAAGTACACACACACACTGGTTTCACCTTAACCTGAAATATAACACCACACTTTCAACATAATAAGTAAAAGAAAAACTAACGTAGAGCAACGTAAATGATACCATTTTGCTACAAGTGGAATATTAGCAATTAGCAAGTGCAACACATTTTAAACGCAAAATCCGTACATATTCTATAGTGTGTGGTTATTGTTAAAAACTCTGTAATATATAATATATATTATATTGTGTATATTAAACTTTATACAACACCAAATGTTATATGTACACTTTATGCAGGACTTATCTAGTGTATTTTGCAATAGTTTTTTTCTCTGATTAAAATTTACATTGATTTTTGTGATTAGTGTGTAGTAATTCTATATTTGCACACACACGCGATTTTTAAAAATGGCGTTCAAAGGCTATATATTAATTCCGTACATAGAATATATTACATCTACCAATTTCTATACACTTAACAATCATTTTTTTTCTCTGATTAAAATTTACACTGATTTTTGTGATTAGTGTGTAGTAATTCTATATTTGCACACACACGCGATTTTTAAAAATGGCGTTCAAAGGCTATACATTAATTCCGTACATAGAATATATTACATCTACCAATTTCTATACACTTAACAATCATTACTCTGATCTGGAGGCAACTTAAAATTGCATATTTTAACTTAAATATAATCAGAAAAGATATTGCAAAAATGATTATTATGAACTATGTTAATATAACATAAAACGTTATTCCTTTGACAGTGAAAGTATGGAAAAGATTACAGACTTAAACAAATGTGTTGGTAAAACAAATGAGTACAGTTATAAACAAATATATCAGAAATCACATACCATTGATATAACATATTTAACCTAAATCAAAATATAGTAATTCGAAACTAGATGAATCATGTTTGGCAAATGCGAGACTGCTGCTTTTATCCTGTAAAATAAATAATTTCTACATTTACATTTGTAATATTCATTAGATCTTTTAAATTGCAGAAATTCAGTGCGATTAACAGAAAAGACCTATATGAAAATAAAGACATATTTTCATCTTTTCGAAATATTATTGTTGTTTCTTTTCAAAAAATATTTTATGCATGCTTTAAACAGAAGTTTAAACACAAACTCTTTGAAAGGAGCTTGGTGTATTTTTTGTTCACCGATAGTGGCAGGTTATTGTGATTTATTAGTGAATCATTTGCAAACTATACTTTAAATATCAGTGCTCATGTGTTGTTCTTATTTAAATATTTAGATGTGTTTATGATAAAACCACTAGTAAATATACAATCTAAGTACTACGTAAAACCTTTTCTCAAACCTTTCCTTCATTGAAACAACGACGTCAGCTTTTTCAGCCAATTTTGGTCGCCGCTAGCACTCTTCAAATTTTGACCACGTTGTCCAATTGCCTGCGTTAGTTTTTGAGCCCTGCTTGTTGTTAAAGCTCTTTGCTTCATTTTTTCTAGCATTTGTATTCTTTGCGGATATCCAGGTTTCTTCTCTAAATCCTCTGACTTGATCATTAATTCAATATGATCGACCATTGAAAGTGGATTCGGACTGAGAGCAATTGCACTAAGTCTTTCGTTGCTTCTTCTGACAGTTTCCATTAATGCCTCTATGCATTGTTGTAGCTGGCCTAACTCATTTTTCATTCTCTCAACAACTTGCTCGCGGCTTAAGCGTTTACCTTCGGCATCTTGATATTTCTTCAGTTTCTCTGCGTACGTCTTCTTCTTTTTTACGGACACATATTCAAATATGTATGGCGTATTCGCATGCATTTGCCAATGGCATTTGTCACTACACTGAGTACAATATCCATTTCTCATTGCAGAACATCTTTCTTTATCGCTATCGTTTGCAAATGCACATCTTCTATGACAAGTAAAATTGCAATGTAAACAGTTGGTTGTATGCTGTCCTTTTGGAAGATTGTGTTTTTTCTGTTCGATTTCTGTAACTTCATATTCAAAGTTCTTATTTGCGTCAGCATCCGTTTTATGTTGAGATATAATACGAATCTCGTCACTCAACTGATTTAGTTTTGCTAGTCCAGCATCAACTTGTGGTTGCAGGTTTTGAACAGTGGTCTCAAGGGTTTTCCTTTCATCTAAAACATCTTTCGTCTGTTTCAAACTTTTGGTCTCCATTTTCTCTATGTGACAAAAAAATGCGTCGAAACTTTTTATACCCATATCCCAGAACATCGGAGACAGATTAGAACTCTCAAGGTTTGTATTTCTTGTGAATAGACCAGAATTATTGAAAGTAAAATATTTCCCAAACGGTAACTGTGATGCTTTTAACGCAGCTAACACTGGCGGATCGATTCCGTCTGCAAATGTTATGAGAGAGCATATATTCTTTTCAACGTCTTTACCAAACAGTGCCATAATAGACTGAAAGATGTAACGTTGAATTGCTGTTAGTCTTGCATCGGGAGCTTTAATAAGAAAACAGATAGCATCAATAAACGTGACGCCCCTTGTTCCTCCCTCCGTGAAGAGTGAACGAATTTGTTCAACAATTTGGTTATCTCTATCCAAACCTCGAGTGTCTCCGAAGCCCGGGGTATCAATAATACTTAGCCGAAAATCTAGTCTACCGCCTGGTTCTGGGTGTATAGTATAAACCGTGATCCATTCGGTTTGGGATTCGGCCTATAACATCAATATATAGAAAATAACTGCAATATGTCATCGTATTTTTGTTATTGAATACCATAGTGTATCTATCTATTTAGTCAAATAGCTGGGTAAATATTATATTTCTTTACATACCCTACATTGTGTACTACGAAAAACAAAGTAAAAATGGCAGGTCTATTATAATCTCATGAACAAAGCAATATTTTATATACTATGAAATATCAAAGGAACATAATACATGCATCTTTAAATAATGAGAAATAATCAGAGTAAATCTGAAAGAAATCCTCTCGATAATGAGAAAATGATTTGAATCACTTGGTATTTATGTTGATTTTGTTCATAAGACTCCGATGATGGTGATATATATTTTGCATTGGCAATTTGCATTGCCTAAAGAAAACACTCGTCTTAACTTGACAAAGAGAACTTTTCAGTAGACATGAAACTCGGCTGAAAGTGATTCGCTTTACGTCCCACAGCAGATTGGACGACCACAAATTTTGTGATTACGTGAATGATCATGGTGAAGCTATTGTAGCCCTGAATAGGAGCAGATTATTTATATCCAAGAATTAAGATGCCTCTTCTTGACAACCTCCGGATTGATTCTATTGACTACAGGAGTTTTACTTTGTTTTACTCGTAGTCAAATAAATTTGAAACAACGTAGCACTAGTATTAAATTTAGTGTTCCTTGCAAAAATCTTTTTGCACTTAATCATTTACCTAATAAATAAATAGCCTGCATAACAGAATCTAAAATGTGAAATATTAGAAATGGCTTTAAGCAAAAATGGAAAAGAATAAGGAACTCGTGTACACATCAAATATAGTATCAGCAAATTCACTTTTATTTAATGTAATTGACTGAAGTGTGAACGTCCTCATTTGGTTGGCTGACTACTGTATACGGAATTTTTTCTATTTGCTTGCAATTTATGATTCCCTCTAAGTGTAACAGTCCGTACAAGAACAAATTTTCCAGGGACAAGAGTGACGCTTCTGCTTTTCTGGTCATACCGTGTCTTGTTTCTCTTTCTTGCATTTTCTGCAGACTTACGAGCTGTGGTTAGAAGGACTGTTATTTGGTTATGTATTCAGTATGTGTTGCTAACAACAGAAACAAGCACACATACAAACAAGATAGTTAATTTCTTAATATGCAAATTCCGACATAAGTTATATTAAGAAACCTTACCTGATTGCCTTTTCGAGCTTTCTCCTCCGCTTCCAAGTCTATTATGCTAAATCGGAATTGGTCTACCCAGTTCACTCCAAGAAGATAGTTAACCATACCGTCTACAAGTGTGCTTTTACCAGTTCCTGTTGCACCGACGACCATGATAGTTTTCTCCTTGGTTACATTATTGCGTCTTTTACCTAAAGATTTAATCACATGCATGATAGACAATGTTAAACATTTTAATACAAATTACGACAATGATGAATTAGCCCTAGGTAATGATTATCTACTAAATTATATTCCCTTTTCAAGTTACTACAGAAGCAGATAAGACTGTTGAAAGTAAAGTTCTGTAATTAAAGTTCATTCACAATATGTGAATACTTTTATATCTCTAATATATATAATACGAAACATGTATTAAATCGATGCAACTATTTTAGCAAACACAATCACTAAACTGTAAGTTTCACATCAAAACCTTTTAACCAAAGTAAGTGAAATCTATTTCAAATACATGTCGCACCGACTGCTGTTAATCATTCAAAAGCGTCAAAGATTTCTTTTTGGTACAAAGTTTGTGTGCATTGTATAACCAAGCCTTGCAAGATATCTTAAAATTTTTAATTTCTTATAAGAAAACATCTTGACGTTTTTTCATATTGATCGTATGGTTCAAAAGTGAATATCCAGGGTGGAAAGTACAGACGATTGAGATTAAACAAATATTTGCAGATATATAATGAAAACTCACCAACTTCAAATTTTCTAGTTTTGGCAATCACATTTCTGGTGTTTGCAATTTCCGAAATCGGTATACCATAAACGGTGGGTGATGGTTTTCCGGGCTGTATCACTGTTGAGAAATCAACTAATTTTGCTGCTGGGGAAACGATAGTTTTGATTACATCGCTATCTTTGCTGTATTTGCCTTCACCATCAGGATGGACAACTCTCACTCGAAAAATATACTTTGTGTCCGGTTTAAGTGAATTGACTACTGCGTTAGCTCTCTCGCATTCTTTAGGGAAAAAGGCCCACTTCGTTTTGTCAACTTCTTTAAAACTTATCTGGAAATAGTCGTGCTCGCCGTAATCCTTTGGCATATCCCATGTCAGTGTAACTGAATCAGCCATTGCATCAGTACAATTGGGCTTTCCCGGAACATCCTAGAAGTTAAAAAGAATTGGACGAATTACTGTAAAACTTTTAATCAAAGCTCAAATCTCATATATATATAGGATAAGTAAATCCCACTCTCAGGTCGAGCTTTCCCTACCCACAACTCATGGGACTGGTACATTTCTAAGAGGTACATTAACTCCATTTTTTAGTGTTAGCTAATTACTACTATCTATTAATGGCTTAAGATGTGTAAAGTTTTAAAACGCGGTTTACAGGCAAAAACAAAATTTAAAGAAATAAACACGCTACAGTAGCTGAATTACAGAGTTACTGATAAATACGTTCAAGGACATTCAAATTGAGTTGTTAATAAGTGAAAGGTCTATAACGAATCCATCTCGAGAGCATTTTTCTCGACAAAAATCTGTAAAGTGTGTAAATGCTTCTAAACAATGAATAAGCAATTATTTTGATATTTTTCTTCAAACAAATATTCTACTAGTATATATAATCAACCAAAACAAACCTGCTTCTCTACTGGTACAGGCTCGGGAGGTATTTCTGGAAGTATGTCCTTGTCTCTGAAGAAATTAAGGAGAAGAAAAAAAATTTACATGCATCGTTAGTCAGCTGTTTTTTTTGGCAAACGAAGCAGTAAAATCAATAAATGTAGACGCATTGAAGAAAAACTTAATATATTCCGTTGTAATCTACTGATCGTACTTTTTGCTTGTTCAAGTAACTCGCAATAACCAGAAGAGAATTGTCAAATTATTCTAAATTTTTAAAGCGGATTATACAGACTACGAACTTTATACCAAAATCCCTAAATATAACTTTATGTTTTGAAATAGAGGGATTCATTCTTATATTGATGAGTGATATAATCATTTAATGTTTAGGTACAGGCCGATTATTTGGTAACATATGATACCTGGGGAAACAAAAGCACAATTCAAATGCGCACAATGTGCAAAGTTTGTGCCAACATGAAAGCAAGTCTTTCGTCATTTTAACCAAAATACATCCCACCGAAATTTGAGTACGGTATATTTCTTACGACTAGTACAAACCCTTTTGCGCTTATAAAAATACTGCGCGAGGTGAATTGTTCGTTTTGTGAACCAAAAATAAAGACACTCCGCTGAAATCCGTTTGAAGTTTTTGTTGGGATTGCAGTAAAAGAGGCAATAAATTGAAAATTTTACAACCAAACATGTGATCAATATATGATAAACCGGAAGTCTATCCGGATAACATAGGACCCTAACGGAAAGGAAGTCATCCTACGTATGAATGTTATCAGATGTGTACATTAATAAAAATTTTATCATTACTTATCTTTTTTTTATCTTTAGAAAAAACGACAACAATAATTTTGACACGTTAAATAATTCAAAATAGTACCGCCGAATCTATTTGAAATTTGCGGGTAAACAGGACATAAGAATGGTTACAACATGTAATGCAAAAACAATGTTTTATTTGAAATTCTTATGACCTTAAATCCCTTAAGTCGATTTAAAAAAAAAATCTTCTGTTAATATTTAATTACTCCGGGAAAATTCACACAAATGGTAATCTGATATTCTATTTCAGTATACATACTGGTATGACATACATTATTTTATCCATGCATATTCCAGTTAATGTCAGACAATGCGTTATTTTAATATAATTTTTATTCTTCATTTTATATTCCTTATGAAAGAAAGTGTATCAACATTGCCTGTGTTTATTGACACGGACAATAATATGTAAAATAAGGCTTTTATTCTGGTTGGGATTTAAACTTTCAAGACAGTCAGTAGTATCAAAATAATCATTCATACGTGTTTTAAGGTGAAAAGTACTTACGAGATCAGAGTTTGTTCTTCAGTAGACATATATTTTGATAGCTCTTCCGAAATCTGGTGATCTCGTGTTTGCTTTAGAGCCTTGTGTTGCTTGCAGCATAAAATGCACAATAATTCGTGGCACTGTTTGCAAAATGCATTGGCTTTCTTTGATTTATCTAGATATCTGCATGGGCCACAAAGTAATACGTCTGTTTCTGTAGTTTTCAACTGACCCTCTTCTTTCCTTACCAGGGTATGATTTCTAGACATCTTCGTACCTTTGTGTCGTTTTTTGCATTCTTCACATAAAAACTCTTCACATTCCGAGCAGAATGAAACAACATTTAATTCTGTTTTATCCGCAGACATGCATGGACCGCAGTAGCATTCATATTCAATTTGGTTTATATCTTTTAATTCATGACTCGAAAACACTTTATTACGCTTATGATACTGGCAACATCCCTGACACAGATACTCGGTGCACTGGCCGCAGAATTTTATTGCATCAACAGACATTCCTCGAGACCTACAGGGATCGCATTCCTCGACGGTATGTGTATTTGTCATGTTTGACTGTGTTGCCTCATTTACATCAATTAATTGGTGTGTTTTTGTTACCTCATTCATTTTATGCATGTACATACATTCCTTGCAAAATTTTTCCGAACATTGTACGCAAAATCGTTCTGCACGCCTTATGTCATTATTGATGTTGCAAGGATCACATTGTGCTACTATTACCATTGATGCGTCGACAATCTTATGTGTTCGAAAGGCCTTTTGACTTACATGCTTTACTTGGCACTCATTGCAAATATATAGACTACAGTCTTTACAATGATGTGCGGCAGCAGTTGAAATATTTCTGCCTTTGCAAGGCTCACACATATAAACTTCGCTTTTGTCAGAATTTTCCGCAGCTATGTCAATGAGCAAATGTTTGCTTGTAGCTTTCATGTTTTTATGCACAGATACACATTTATCACATAATTTTTCGCAACATATTTGGCAAAGGAGTTTTGCTATATTCTTTTCGTTTACTTTAAGGCACATATCGCAATAGACAGTCTGCGTCTCAATATCTTTCGCGTCCTGTAGACAATGCGAACTTGTTATTTTTTGTAACTCGTGTGCCTTGGAGCAAGATCCACAATAAAACTCTTTGCATATGTTGCAGAACTTCACTGCTTCATTTTCTGTATCTGAACGGCTGCATGGCTCACATAAATGGAATTCGCTCTGTTTCGCATGGATAGCTAAATCCGCAATTGAAACCGGAGAATGGGATTTCGTAGCCTTGCTTTTTTTATGTAAGTCGGTACATTTTGTACACAGAAATTCCTCGCACTTTTTACAATAATTGAATGCAATGTCAGATTTGCCATTTAAGGCACATACTTCGCAGTTCTTTGATTCAGTCAAATGTGCGGAAAAGTTCTTATAATCTACTTGAACTGGTTTATGACTCTTAGTTGCCTTTCTCTTTCCATGAATCGACAAACAAGAGGAGCATAAGTATTCGTCACACTCTTGACAATACCTGCTTGCTTCTTCACCTTCACATGTATCACATTGTTTAGAAAGTATTTTTTTCTTTTCATCGACTGATATCGGTTTATGTGTCTGTGTAGCTTTTCTAGAACTATGTTGCTTTGTGCAGTGGTCACAAAGATGTTCTTCACATTCTATACAGAACCGTGAGGCTTCTGTCTTCTTTTCCGATAACAAACACGGGTCGCACCGTACTAATTCTTCGTTTGTGTCACCCTCATCTGAATTGGGTTCAGTCATTTTTCTTTTTGTGCCAAAAAAAGGAATTCACTCGATACAGTATTATTTAATGGAGCCGACATGAATTTGATATGTCAACTGTTTATTTTGATTGTTCATGCGATATATAAAACATAATGTTTCTTCTTCATTTGCTGTAGCAAGAGAAAAATACAATATTAGTACGATCTTGCTCATCAAACGGTTTATTCATTATTTGAGACTGTTATATCTAGCTCATATCTCGTAACTCTTTCTTCTTTATTAAATACACAAGTTTAAAATATATTGCATTTTATATTTTATCGATATCTACCAATTTTTGAAAATTGTTTTATAAATACTGTTAAATTCAGATGATGTATTTTTTACAACGATATCCAAAGGTAAGGTTGCAAATGCGGTAGAACTTATACATCTGTTTTCTAATGGAGGGAAAGGTGTGTATATTTTGACATTCCATGTAATTTATAGATATACAAAGAAGACAAAAATAACGTTCCCATGACTACCGTGGAACTAATTTATAATTTATAAAATAGAAAGGCTATAATGGTTTCTCCGGAAAACGTGCACCATTTCATTTCTTAATGTTAATCATAAATTTCAATCAATGTCCAACATTGGTCTTATTTGACAAATCCTGTCTATTAGCACACTGTTTAGTGATCTTGCAGCAATATATATATATTGCATTTTTTCACGACGATTCAGCAAGAAAAGACGTATCTATTTCTTAAAAATTCAAAGAAGATATTTTTCACACAGTCAAGGGCCATGGCTGTGGTGTTTTTGCGTAACAGTACACATTATCCGACATTACTTATGACTATATAAATCTTTTTCACTGTCATCGCTAAAAGAATGTTGCTAATTAAGTGTACTAAGTGAAATAAGGCACTTTTGTCTTTTGCATTAGTCATAGCGCGTTTTCATCATCGTGGTTTCGTGATGTCGTCATTGTAGTTTCGTGATTTCGAATTTCGAGGTATGGGGTTCAGGAATAAAAATCTCGATGATCCAAAAGGAACATCGCAAAACTGAACACCGTAGCTTTTAGAATATTATGGATTTCAATCATTGAGCAAGCTCGAGTTTAAATACCATTTTAAAATCCTACATTTTGAAAATTTGAACTTCGATATCTAGGGGAAGCTTGGGATGGAAATTTGGCAAGTTAAGAAGTTATGAAGTTGAATTTCGATCTTCGAGCTGGCAAAAGATTCTAAGCTAGTCTGAAATTTAAGACAGTGTCACGGCCAACGACTTGATAATAAATGTGCAACCACAGTTATCTAAAAAAACCGAGTTTCGACCTGGCATTAAATTAACAGCCTGTTCAGAGATTGAAAAATGAATGACGAGCCAACCAGAAATTCTTACTTCAAATTTTAAGAAACTGAATTTCAATGTACATATACTAATGAAACTGGGATCTGCTCATGATTATAATTCAAAGTTTAAAAATCACGCCATATTGAATATATCGAAATTTAAGTTTACAAGAAGCTAAATATATTACTCCTGGTATTATATTCAAGCCTGCACGAATTTAAAAGCAATCAAATTGAAAGCCATTATTGAATGTGAAACTAACTTTTGAAACAACTGAATTTCGATCTTGCATTGAATTTAATTTCAAGCCGGCGCGACATTTCGAAAATCTATCACCGCATGTCAAACCAGCTCGAACATTAAAATTCAAATTTTCAGTTTTAATATCGATCTGGTTTGAATTCAGATCCAGCTTAAAGATCGCAGTTTAAATTTTTAGCATGAATGCCTGCCCAAAGACAAGAAATTCATACTTGCTCGAAATATTTGAATACCGATCTTCTAACTAGCTCTATTTTCAATTCTAGCTAGAATTTCTCTGTTTTCGTTTGATTTCAAATTCGATGTCCGAGTTTGCACGAAATTCTATGTCAGTGAAACTCAACGTAATTCTTTCGAAAATTTGACTTTCGATCTAACTTGCACGAAATATACCGCTTCAAAATTCGACGTTTTGTATCTTGTGATTTCTTTCTTCTAACAGGCTTAAATGTATTTCAAGCTCGAATTCATTTCCTAAAATTTTACACTCTAAGTTCAAAGCAGACTCGAATTTTACACTGAAAATTTTAGTTTCGAGTTTCCATTCAGGTCCAAAGTTGAAGCGAACTCGAAATTCTTCTTTTTGAAAGTTTGAATTTCGATTCTCAAGCTGTTTAAAACTGGTAATTGACTGTAAACAAAATCAAATTCCACTAATTGCTTAATCCGTGAATTTGTGCAGTTTAGGGGGTGAGAAGAAATCAGTCTTTACCGCTAGAGCACTTAAGGTATCCGATCCACAAATAGGTAAGTTTCGATGCCTGGTGACCCCATGTAATTTTGGTGTCATTTGAAAGAGTTGTGTCTGCTGAACAAGAATTTGTAAAATCCACAAATAGGTAAGTTTCGATGCCTGGCGACCCCATGTAATTTTGATATCATTTGAAAGAGTTGTGTCTTTTGTAAATAAAATAACTATAAATGATATGCAAGAATCACTACAGGCAAAGTTTTGACTGCAAAATGATAAATCTTACACTGTAATTCCTGGATTTCTGTTGACGTATCATTGAAGACTATAAAGTAAAAAAAAAAATGAAAATTACATGACATATTTTTGTAATGTAACTTACATTTTCTTTTTCAGTAGACAATACACTTTCAAATAATACCAAAATTATATGAGCTTACCAGGCACCAATATTTGATATATTTTGATAGTACTGTTATACACAACTTGCTTATCTGTGGATCGGATACCTTAATCAGATGTCATAACAAATGACGGAAATATACGAGTCTTGCCAATAACGAAAAATATAGATATACTCATCTACAAGATGCTTAAAAAGACCATCTTCTTCACGTAGAAAACCAACGTTAATATGAAACAATAACTAAATGAATATCGATTACCAAGTGATAAACTATTTATGCTTTGTCAAACAGAAGTATTTTCCGCAAATTATCCGTATGTTACTACACACGTTAGTGTAGATACACATACAGTATACGCAAAAAAGACCGTTTTCTTTAAAATTCATTTTGAAAAATAAAATATTCGTAAGAAAGACAATGTATTGAATATTACCACATCGCTTGCAAAGCTAAAATACCACTACTTTTTCAATAAATTTAGATAAAGAACAGGATTCCTTCTTTGCTCTATATAGAATATTTTCACTCGTGCGAAAAATCGATGGGTCTAATTTTCCCATATGTTGTTTTTTGTTTCCACCAATGCTGGAAAACTTCGTCTTACACCTCGGGATGTAACTAAAGTTACTGTTAATAAAATCATAACGCACAACAGTATGTTTTAGATTCATTTATTCACTTTTGTTTTTAATGTAGAACAAGATAAAAATCAAATACGATGATAGTTCCAAATTGTGCCATGCAAATTAGTTATCGATTCAAAAAACGTTGTTCATGAAAAATAAAATCTTGCGATACAGATAATAAAACTTAATCAGAGCACTATGTCTTGGGCACCATTAAAACACCATGACGTCTTTTCTGTTTACGGACATATATTTCCCCGCTCTTCTAAAATTTCTGTAAAGAAATAGTAAAAATGGAAAATCCGGCGTCGCCGATCATGATGAAAATGTTGCAGACTTGGATTGGCTGGGCCTGTTCATGGACGGTAGCCGAAATGCATGCTACGCCCTCTAGACCTGGGTTGAGCAGAACTTATTCGTTCATGTTATTTCTTCTATTACTAGTATCTGTATAATACGGTATGCAAGATATCTTTTAACATGACAGAGCCTCGTAACCGCCTAAACGGTTACTCTTGAACGGTGAAAGGTTTTGTTTACAATCCGTCTACTTCACGAAGCATTGTAATGTTTATAGGACATCGTGCGGTCCAAAATCCAACGTACAAGATATTAAAGTTATACGTACTATATTTTAACGTCTTAGTGAAAGATAACTGTCACGCAACAACTACATGTATATATTTCAACCTACCTAACTTTGTTAAAATTGTAAATAAAAAAGGATTAAAATTAATGAATTTTAAATAATCAAAGAGACATCCATGCTGCTAAATTTCATTGTCCTCTACAAATGGTTAAAGATAAGATGTTGTTTGAAAAAAAGTGCGGACGTATGTACGTATGCACCTGAGATGGACAATGAGTGATCACAATGGCACACCCCGAGCACTTTGTGAGTTAAAAAGTTAGTAGTAATCTAACATAAACCATGACATGTAATGTTTCAAGTATACGGTCATAGTCACCTTAAAGACTTTAATCGGCAGTTATGAAAACTGTCGTGGTTAACAAATGATAAAAGGAATAACGCCATTGCTTAACACACACATACACTGATGATGGAGTTAGTATTTCAATTTAACGTTAACTCTAGTATCGAATTATACTTCAGTTATATATTTGCAGCCATGTGTGTAATATTTAAAAGACAACAAAGAGAAGAATAACAAGAGTCGCATGATGGCCATTAATCGAAAACTTAACTTTCACTGTTCAAATATGTAGAAATTCATCCAAGAAACATTTCTGCCAAGTAACTATGAACTTGGCAAGCATTCTTAACATAAATGTTTGATATAGTTTCATCTATAGATGCATTAATATAAACGTGACCACACCTTCGTGCGGCCATGACTGTTCATGATTTAGAATAATTTGAATACTTTATGTTGAGAGTCCGCCTAGGAAGATTCCTGTGGACGACAAGTCATTTTGTAGAAGATATTGTTTAAAAAATAAAGGGTTTGGTTTTAGCTCTGGTGGCGATGTATTTTTAAAAATCGGAAAAATTTGAACAACCTTCGTTTTAAGGGTCACTCAAGTATTACTTGCGCTTTCTTACGAGAAAATTTTCTATCGTTCCTACTACATGTTTATCCATATAGAGAAAAGTGACCACACCCTATGCCGACCACATTTTTTACAAATGTCAGTAATTTGAGCATTCTATGTAGAGGGTCATCCATGAAATATTTGTGTGATATTACTTTAAAATCGGACCAGCAGTTTTTAAAAAAAGAAGATTTTTAAAGTTCACACAATATACATATACGGAAATATGACAACTCCCTCTAGAAGTCACACTTTTGAGAAACTGGCAGAGGACCAGCGAAGAAACGTTCAGCCATGTTTCATAAACTTCCACCACATGGTTTCAGGAGATGCCGTTTAAAGAAAAGTGTAGTATATGTACGAACGAACGGTGAGTGGTCAAAATATCTCGCCCGAGAACATTGTGCTCAGGCAATCTAAAAGCAACATCGGAAGTGTAAATACAGACTTTTCAATTCATGCGCTAAGTCAGCATTCAAAATATAAAACACACAAGCTGAATATCTGAAAGCGTTTACTTAATAGAATTAAGATACAACTTTCATAATAGAACCTCCCATTCCCTTAAATGCCCTCCAATTGCCATTAGAATTGTAAATATATTTAGTCTCAAATAAATCATCAAGAAAATTTTGTTTAGTTTCCAGTCGTGGGTTCAAACCTTAATACGGGCACATCTTAACTTCTTCTTACAGAGTCCTCTTCCGCCTCCTTTTCACGTTAATTAGTTGTGAAAACATTTACATATTACAAACAAATACTAGAGCTGCTTTTGAGAAAAGCGCATGTCTCCCACAACTGCCTAATCATCTGAATAGTAAAGAAAGTACACTTCAGGAGTAAGTTTTGGTTCAGTAATTCAAAGGGCCACTCGGTTCAGTAAGTTTTAGTTTAGTGATTCAAAGTGGACTAGGATGAATGGTTCAGTAATTTTTGGTTTAGTGATTCAAAATTGAACAGGATGAATGGTTCAGTAATCTTTGGTTTAGTGATTCAAAGTGGACTAGGATGAATGGTTCAGTAATTTTTGGTCAAGGGCCATAATTCCGAAGTGCCTGGGCCGATTTGGCTAGTTATCAAATTTGGCCGAGGACTTATTGGCAAACACATTTTGTTCAGGTTTGGTGAAGATCGGATGAGAACTGTTCGACTTAGAGCGCGGACAAGATTTGTGACAGACGGACACACAGACAGGAGTAAATCAATATGTCTCCCACCACATTGGTGTGGGAGACATAATTAAGGATAATTAACATGTTCTATAAAGACCAGGGATGAAAAAGTTTGCTGTGGCCAATTTGAAATCTGATTCCTTCGACATCTAGATGGTAAACTTCTGAATTTAGCTTCTATATATTTTCTGACATAATTGTTCTAATATAAGTTGTGTTTGATGTGATATATTTTCTGTATCTAGTAGAATTTGACTAGATTAAAACTTTTTTGTGTCCATACATATGGTTTCCATACACCTAAAGCTTTTAATTCTTCTAAATATTGCCAGTTTTAGCTTTATAAATACCTCAAACAATAAGAACTTATATGGAAAACTATAAAATAGCCTGATGTAGAGATTATAAAAGTTCTAGACAGCCGTTTTATTTTGGTCCTTTTCGTGTTAGAACTCAGTTCAACTCAGGCCGAAAATACATTTCATTCAAAGACTCAGCTTCATCAAATCAGTAGTATTCCTTTATAAAGTTTCAGTTTTTTGTGGTTTTTATTTACACTAAGACAAACATTTTCGTTTGTCAATTCAGACAATATTTTTGCTGCTGTAAAATAATCTGTAGAGAGTCAATTCATAAAGCAATTTTTACTTTTAGGTGTAATCTACAGAAAGCATAAATACTGGTACAAAATTAACGAAGAATAATTAGAAATGTTTCACTTACAATTTGACTGTTATATCCAGTGAGGAAATATGTGGTCACTGTTTTAAAAGCACTATCTGATAAAATGCAAGCTCCCTGTGTCAGTTTTATCAAGTTTGTTCGCTAAAGTATCAGCTGAAAGAGGTGCGATAAAGGTAAAGTTTGTAAGTTATTTTCAAATTGTGAAATGATAGTATAGACTCATATAAAGAAATACATGAAGACGTATTATCTGAAGAAGATTAGTGTTTGGTTTAAAGTCCTGAAAATATGAAAAGATTATAACATACCCATGGTTCGCCTTCACAGTATACAATTATCATAGATATATCTTTACTTGACCTTTTATTGGCCAATCATTACTGATCTGATTTGATGCACAAATATATGAATATTAGGATAATATAAAATAAATCAACATCACGTAACGTCCAACAGCATACCAAAAACGTAACAATATAACTATCATTTTCTTGTAAAAATAGTGTCCGATACAAGTCACTTATTCCATATAAAAAGACCGTAATAAAGAATCGCCATAGTCATCTTTTTTAAGCTGCCTGTCTATTCACTACGGATGTTTTGGAATAGAAAACATTTGAGTTTTGTATGTTAGCAACATATATATAAACTAGCAGCGCTGATTATACAGGTAATAAGACATAAAGATAACCATTGCAACTGAAACTGAAATCACTGTAGATTATCATTTATGCTGCTTGCGTTCCAATACCCAAACACGCCCCTTCTAGCCAATTCTAGACCGATTTTATGATTTAAGAACTTCATATTACATTGAAAGTTTAGGCTTGATATATTACAGACAAATTATTTTTAGACAAGAAACGAACTTATGTTTCATTTAAACTGATTTTATTAATTTTGATGAGGTTGAAATCCCCATCACTAGACTATTGCAGCAGACGACAGGAGAATGACTACGACCTTGCTCGAAGCAAGCAAATTCTGCGCGGGAGCTTGCGTTGCATATGTCAATGTGAGAAAATCACAAAGTAGTTCTTTTTATGTTGTTTGACTCAGGAACCGAGCCTGTCAATTTACTTTTGTATTCAAATGTACTTTTCATACTTACTAAAGTAATGAATTTCTTTAATCTATTGAGAGTGCATATACAGAATACCGCTACACATTTTCCGAATCAGCTACAGTTACGCATTACATTTACGAAAAAAAGCTGCAAATAAGAGTCTTGCCAAAAATAAATTCTAGATGATCGTTAAGTTTTCCTATAGTACTTTATCAAACACAGTAAATCAGCAAATTTCTTAGAGCGATCATTGTGTTTGTTGTCGTACACATTTCATTTTGATTAATCAGGAATGTGTAATTCTTAGAGCGATCATTGTGTTTGTTGTCGTACACGTTTCATTTTGATTAATCAGGAATGTGTAAAACTCTTATACACAGAAACGCATGAATTGTACATATTTATCGATTGAATAGTCAGCTTTTCAACCTATGTTTTTGCCATGATATTATTTTATGACATCTTATATCGTAGTTTATAATATAATATGATATACTCAAGTTCCTTTAATTGGGCCCGAAAAAATAGCGATTTTATTCCTCTTTTCATACAGATATTGGCGGAAAACCAAGTGTTTTGCAGCACCTCCTCAATTCGTTGACCCTGTTCCGCCGCTTATGGAACATCCTTACGGCGAACAAATGGCTGTCAACTTCAGTTTACGGTGGAGTCGGACACTCTAATTTTCTATTACCCACCAGTTAGGGCTGATATATACCAAATACTAGAAATAAGAATCATCTAACTTGCTAAGGACATTAAAATCTTCTTCTTACGCCATATGCTGTCAGACCAGCAGCCTCGGAGATCCTCAATGCCTCCATACAGTTTCAGGTAGATCGAGGTATCTATCGGCCAAGTCTAAGCTCGCTCTTGATCAAGCCTTTTACATTTCTGGAGAACATGCTCTGTGGTCTGATCTTCCTCACCACATGGACAGGTTGGTGATGGTGCCAGTCTGTATTCTTGTACACGTGAGCATCGAGCTTGTTGTGCCCTGAGCGAAGCCTGAGCAGCATCACTTGTTCCGACCGATTAAAGAAATGAAAAGCATCTTCCTCTATCCACGGTCTCGTCAGTGCCTTGATGATGGTGACTTTCTCCTTGTAGCTCAGAGGTGTTGTTGGTTGCTGTGAGAATGAGATCCTGGCTTTGCCAGATGGTCTGCTTCTCTATTGCTTGCGAGTCAACAATGGGATGGAACCCACTGGAGTGCTACTTTGCAGGTGATACTCAGGCTCTCCCGGCCAGGTGTGTGTCTCACTGTTTCCTGATGTACTTTCTTGAGTATATTCTCATTTACTCCCCACGTTGTTCCAGCAAGTGTACGCCTCATGGCAAGTTTCCTACGGGCCTACCATTCTGCTGGACTATTTTCTCGCCTGCATTAATCAGCGAAGTATTTCACATCTTGATTTTGCCAGTCCTCTGCTTTGACGATATGATGAATAATGTGGTGGACGATTTATCTGTATTGATCGTTACACACAAAAAAAAACAAACAAACGATAAAAGGTAAGGATAGATAGAGCACCCCGAACACAGCTATAGAGCCACACATTCGCAAAGTATCGGGGGTGGGGGAAGGGTGGGGGGGGGGGGCGTTGAGAGAGAAAGAAAGAGGTAGGGTTAGAAAAGGGGGGGGGAGGGGAAAGTTGAACAAGGATGAATATTCAAAAAGGAATGCTACGTTTCTAGTCCGTAGTAAGATAGACTGGGCAATGATCGCTACCTTCTAGTTGCTCAACTTTCCGCTTGTCATGTCCGTGTATGCCAGCACATGAGGCAAGGTTAGGGGTTGACGTTGTTCGCAAGCTTCTGGAGAAAAGGGTTGGAAGATCGTCCGGCTTGTTGACGGGGGGTGGAGGGGAAAGTTGAACAAGGATGAATATTCAAAAGGGAATGCTACGTTTCTAGTCCGTAGTAAGATAGACTGGGCAATGATCGCTACCTTCTAGTTACTCAACTTCCCGCTTGTCATGTCCGTGTATGCCAGTACATGAGGCAAGGTTAGGGGTTGACGTTGTTCGCAAGCTTCTGGAGAAAAAGGTTGGAGGATCGTCCGGCTTGTTGATAATGTTCAACTTGTTATCATCTTGCCACGTCTCAACTTCCTCTCCAGGTTTATCAAGGTGGTTATATCCCCAGCTTTGTGAATGACTTTTAAAGATACCTATAATGACGGCCCTGGTTTCATCAGTTGCAACTTTGTCCTGGGACAGAGCTTTGTCACTTAGAGAGTATGTATTTGCAAGTTTCAAGTTGAACACGTTTTTTCTGAGGCTCAGAACTTGGAACTCAGAGTCATCCATATGGGTGTTTGTTGTCTGGACAGCACTGATATTGTTCCTGAATGCAACAGTCATTGATGTCTTTCTCATGGAGGATGTGCTAAAGTTCAGCCTTCTTATTGAAGACACCCTCTGCATTCAAAAGCATCAACCTGAAAGGCTGATGTTGATTGGTTTTCCTCCATGGTTTGTCCTCCTTCTTCTCTTTGCGTGTTGTGTAATGAAGGAAGGACCCTCAGTTGCTGTGGGTGGACGCTGTCGAGTCTCAGAGCCCGGCACTGAATATTCCTGGAGGGACCTCAGTGATTCAACACCACACTGCTGTTTACTGGATGGCTGTGTAGTCATAGCGATGGTGCATGGTGCTGAGGTCCATTAAGAGAGTGCCAATGGCCCAGCATCTCTGTCTTCACCTCTTTAGGTTTTTGTCGGCGTTACCTCAACCTTAGTTCCGAGTCAAGAGCAATGGAACACAGGGGATGTTTGTTCTTTAGCTGAGGGTCCTTTCATGGTAATCACAGGGTGTTCACACACCGATTGGCCTGGCATGCAATATGTCTTGGGGCAGACCTCCACCGAGTCCCCTACAGTTCTGCCTGAAGCTGCAAAGTGCTCAATTACCGTATGGAAGACTTACGTACCATGCTTCTTTTGTACCAGAAGGCTATTCAGCGGCGGATTCTGAAAGCGGAAGGTGAAAAGCACACAACACACAGCACACCACACTTGGCACTATATAAAACTATCTATATTGTTAGTCTTAAGGCTCACCAGGTCAAATCATAGGAAAACCTTGTTAACACTCCAAATACCATACCTGATCTTTAAGAAACCTGGTCATATTTGCCTTTATGGTCTTTATTTTTGAAACTGGAACAAATACATCACTGGATCAGATCATAGGAGAAACTTCTTCAGTCATCTGGCTTCATTTTCTAAATGATCTTAATGATTTTGTTTCAGAATGTTTATCTTTATAAAATGTACGTCAGTTTTGAAACTTGGTCACATGGGGATTCTTAGGTTAAAAGCACAATTGTCTGATTTACATGAAATCTTGTTGGAATGTTTGTTATAATGAATTCGATGGCAGTTGCGAAACTTGGTTACCTTGGCATAAAATTTAGGTCACTTGGTCACATAATAGAAAAGCCTTAAAAATATCATTTAGAAATCACATTTTGGAATGAATTTTCATAAAACTGTTCTTGTCCTTCTAGTTTTACACCCATTTACCTCATCTACATGACATGCAGAGCGCACAACCAAGGTCAGTCTGATCAAGGTCAAGGTCACATTTTGAAGCAAATAGCTTAATCTTGAGTGTGTCACATATCTGAACTGCTTGTAGCTCAAGGTGAGCTATTGTGATCACCATGTGTCCGTCGTCCTCGTCAGTCGTCACCAATTTGACTGGTAACAATTTAGAGGTCACAGTTTTAACCAACTCTTAATAAAAATGATCAGAATATTACTCTCAATGAGGCCACATTTTTATCTACCTCACCTTTATAGCAAATGTAGGACAAGTTTAAAACTCTAGGCCATTAGGGCAAATCATACAAAAACCTTGTTAATACTCTAGAGGCCACATTTTAGTTTGATTTTCTTAAAACTTTGTCAGTATATTTGTTTCTGTAATATCTAGACCGAGTTCAAAACTGGGTTACCACAGGTTAAAAATTAGAACACTAGCTAAAATTATAGAAAATCAGCTCTAGAGGCCACATTTTTGTTTGATTTTCTTATACATTTTAAGAATATTTGTCTCTATGAAATCTATATCATTTAAAAACTGGGTTATCTGAAGTCACAAAGTCAAATCATGGACAGACTTTTATACACTCTAGATGCCACATTTTCAACTTGATAATCATAAATCGTAATCAGAATATTTGTCCTATAAAATTCAGGTGAAGTTTAAAACCTGGTTACCGGTGGTCTTAAACTAGGGCACTAGCCGCGTAAGGTCAGATCATAGAAAAACACTGTTCACACTCGAAAGGCCACATTTACTATTTGGTCTTCATAAAACTATGTCAGAATGTTTTTCCCTTTGAAACCTAAGACACATTTGAAAAGGGAATATCTGAGGTCTTCCACTAGGTCATCAGGTCAAATCACAGAGAAACCTTGTTAACACTCTTAAAGTCACATTTTCTACTTGATTTTTATTATACTTTTTCAGAACGTTTGTCTCTTTGAAATCTAGGTCATATTTGATACAGGATTATCTAGGTCAAAAACTAGGTCACTTGGTCAAATAATCGAAAGGCCATTCAAAAAGCCACATTTTCTATACAATGTATATCTTCATATGACTTGGTATGAATTTTGTATGTTTAAAATTTGGGATAAATGTGTAACTAGGTCACTTGGTAAAAAAGCTATGTCGTTAAGTATAATTAAAGAAAAACTTTGTTAACACTTAGGAGTCCACCTTTTCAATTTGATCATCATAAATCTTTGTCAGAACGTTTGTTTTGTGTGAAATCTAGGTCAAGGTGGGGTACCTGAGGTCACAACTTTGTCACACGGTCAAATCATTGAAAACCTGGGTTCATTATCTATCTGATTTACATAAAAACACGATGAAATTGTTTCTCTCTGTAAAATCTAGGCCAAATTAGATACTATTGTTATCTGGGGTAAGAACTAGGTCAGAAGAGCGATAAAGGGCCTTTGGGGTTTATTTGTAATAAAGCTAGCATCAATTATTTACCTGAATAGGGCGATTTGTACAGACACTTTACCCGGGTCACTAGATCCAAGGTCGAGGACACTCTTAGAGGTGAAAAATCAAATAGCTTATTATTAAAATAATGTCCGCTCCTTAATGTTTTAACAGCTTGGAAGACTTTTTAAAAAGTTAGCATCAGTTGTTTACCTCATCAAGATGACGTGCTGAGTGCACAAACTGGGTCACAATATTCTAGGTCAAGGTCACGCTATGAGGTCAAATAAGTTAACTTTGTGTCTTTTACTTACCTTTTTAACAGATGGAAAGATTTTCATAAAACTTGCATCAATTTTTTCTAACTTCACTCAGACAACGTTCCGATCACACTATAGGTCCAAGGTCAAGGTTACACTTTGAAGTTAAAGCTCAAATAGATTAAATTTGTGTAAACTCCGTATCTTCTAAACCGCTGAGAATCTTTTCTTAAAACTAACATTAATTTTAACATCATCAACCGATATGCAGAGTGCATAACCCGAGTCACTGGGTCAAAGGTCAAGGTTACATTTGAAGCTCAAATGCTCAACTGAGTGTCTGGTCCATATACTAGTATTCTAAATCCTTGGAAAGTTTTCATCAAAGTAAAATTATTTGTTATTCCCATAAAGATGACGTGCAGAGCACGTGTCCAGGGTCACTTCGTCCAAGGGTCACTTAGAGGTCAGAGACCAATTAACTTAAATTTATGCCCACTCCATATCTTCTGAATCACTAGAATGCATTTCATAAAATCACCTCAATTTGGACAATATTCATATTTCACAACCCACATCACTAGGTTCAAGGCAACATTCACACTTAAATATCAGAGATCATGATGACATCATATTACTTTTCCTATATCATGACAGCGTCTGGGGGTATTAAACGCCTTTAGTGATAACTCTAGTTTATTTAATATTTAGCTCACTTGAGCACAAATCCTTTTTGTGATTTACTGAGATACTCCTGTTGGTCGTACGTCATCTGTCTGTCATCAACAATTTTACATGTACCGTATACAGGTTAGAGATGACAATTTTGGCTTAGTCTTAATGAAAGTTGGTTAGACTTAATAATATGTCCAGTAGGTTTGGAACTGCGTCATCTAGGGTCAAAAACTAGGTAACTACGTTAAAGTACACAAAAATGTTGTTTAGAGACCATATCTTCTAACTGTTCTATCTTAAACCTGGTCAGAGTATGATTGTCTTTATGAAACCTAGGCCAGGTTAGAAGTTGGGCAAATCATAGAAAATCCTTTATAGAACTCTAGATGCCTTGTTTTCCTACCTGTTATATATGAAACTTAACAAGAATGTATACCATTATGAAATCTAGGTCCAGTTTGAAACTTGGTCACCTGGGATCAAAGATTATGTCATTAGATCAAGTCATAGAAAAACCTTGCTAACACTATACACATGCTAGTGCAATAGTTTCTACCAGATACATGTACATAATTATAATCCTGGTCAGAATGATTATCTGTTAGAAATCTAAGCCAGACTTGAAACAAGTCAACTTTGGTCAAAAACGAGGATACTAGGTCAAGCTTCTACCTGATCCCATCTAACAACGTGAAACCTAGGTCATGTTTGAAACTTGGTATTTTGATATCAAAATCTAGGTTACTAGGTTAAATTATAGCAAACCTGATCGTGGTGACATGATTGTCCAAATGCAGTCTAGGTAAAGTTTGATGCTGGGTTATCTGAGGTTAAAATCTAGGTCTCTGTCAGATAACCCATGTTAACACTCCATAGGCTACTTTTTCATCTCGATCTTTTTGAAACTTTGTCAGAATGTGTGTCTTTTTGAGAGCTGAATCGAATCTGAGTAAGTAAATAGTAGGTCAGATGAGAGATACAGGGCATTTTTTCATGACACTCTTGTTCAAAGTAGTCCTAAAACACAATGCATTTGATTATTTTCTGAAAGCCCCGTCTTGGAGCATCCATGGTTCCATGGATAGCCTATTCTTTAATATTTAGGTTAAGGTTAGGAGGGCAACTCATGACCTTCAAATTCTACTTGTGTTTCAGTTTAGTTTTCAGTTTGTCTTTCAGACTTTATAAACTGTCAATAGACCGGTACACACATAAATGAGTGGTAGAGTACAGTGCAGTTAACTCTGTCATAACACACGAAGAGCTGATTATTGTACTTTTAACTTCTGTGTTTGATTTTTTTTTCATATAGATAACGCCTTTTGTAAAAGATTTTATATCATATGAATTAATAACATTAATCATTACAGTTTTTCCTATTCATAAATACAGGTGTTACAATAGATTCGGAAGTAAAGTCATGAGGAGTCGCTGTGATGGCGGAACAATGAGTGATCATTTAGCATTCTGCACGAGGTAAACAGAGATTACAAACAATTAACACCAAAATGTGAAAGAATGTATACTTGTGATGGATAAAAGTATCATGTAGACATATTTGATGAATTAACAACTATTTGAAAGTATCCGTGTAACATTTTACACACCTTACAAATTGGAGTCAGTATATTGCACAATACTGACAGTAAATATTTTAAAATTGAAAAACTGAACCGGGTTTCACTTTTCATACAAAGAGATAAATTTACATGTTTAGATTTGTCACTGACCATGCTTTTCCGTTTGATCAAATCATATTGTAGCCAAATCTATTTATTTCCTATTGACCGTAATGTTTCTGCAACTTTAAGCGTAGCAACGGCATTTAATTGAAATGAGTACAGATTAATATATAAAAGTGTAAACTAAAGCACCATATTATAACGAAATAGCATCAACTATAATTATTCCTTGGACCTGCTTCCTGATCAACATTACTTACATTGCTAGAATTTTAGCCTGAAAGCCCCTTGTCTCCTAACAATTTAAAACGAAAATCCAGATTGAGATTATAATAAAACTTTGATAACAATTCGAATGATTTACTTTTAGACCTTTGTATAAATTATTGAACACCTGGTTTTCAGATTCAGTAGTAGTATATAACAATCGGTTGGGCTGCCTGCCTGGAGCTGGAGCCATACCACGTGACTATGACGTCATCGCGTGGGGGTGGGCTAACGGGGGAAAAACCCATGACGTCACTGCCGCATCCAACATTCCAAAGAACAAAAGAGAGTAGGTGAGTCAATCTGAAATTTCAATGACGTCACTGCCGCACCCAACATTCCAAACTAATAATAGAGACTAGGTGAGTCAATCGGAAATTACCATGACGTCATGTGCCGCACCCAACATTCCGTTACTACCCGGTTTATCTATTTTTAGACAATAGAGGGTATTATATAACGTTATTCCTTTTATTGTCAACCTATGTTAATATTTCATTGTTTTATCCTTCTTGAACGGCAATTTAGGGTCAAATTTGACATTCAGGGTTTTTGACATTTTTGGAAAGGTCGAGAGGTAAATATTACGAAAATCCATACTCGGACGTCATCAAAATTCAAAGTCGTCGTAGAGGCATATTGTTGGTACCGTTGGAAATGTCTCGTCGAGCACGTTCAGAAAATATATACTTTTACGGGTCTATCTAGTACGGTTCTTGAGATATTTGGATTTAAATTGAAATCATTCATGCGTTACAACCCGGGTTTTCTCTTTCGTTATTGTAGGGAACCTAGGCATGTAGGGTATCTAACGAAAGGTCTCGATGAGAACTATTCGATGACCACGTCTAATCGAGTCTAAAGTTACTCACGCGTAAAAATCACTTTGGACTCCGAGGGTGGGTTCGAACCTTGAAGATATCCACTGATCTGTTACATTTTATAATGCGCAAAACGCGATATTACATTGCTATTTGATAATAGCCATAATTACAACAATCGTAGGGACTTTTTACGATTTTATTGCCAACATGCTACATATATATACATTGAAATCAATTAAAGCAAGTTATTTACAAATAGGTACATACTCAAAGTTAAGTAAGGTGTTTTAAACGATGCAGACAACATAAATCACTGTCTTTTTACTCAGCTGTTAAACTTTTAGGATAGTATTTCTACAATATTGTACGTTATTTTCTTTTCCTTTTGTCTTTGTAATTATGTTAATTGTAATAGCTGAACTGAAGTCCATTTTCTGCAACTTCCCGTATTTTTACTGCTGCTAATGCTGATCAATAATGCTTTGTTCTGCTATAAACTTCCATGTTTTGACAGATTAGACACCAACAACTTCATGAGTTTTAGTTAAAAAATGGATATCGTTTCAAATGAAGTGTCAGGCGCACAGGTTTCACTAAATGCGGCGCGTTTGTGTCATCTTCCTGCTTTATGTGTATTTCCATTTCCCGAATTTCTTTGCTTCTCACAGGTAGGTAGTAAGGCGCATCAAGTGTGTAATCCCACCCACTTGTCTTGTTTTTTTCTCAAGTCGTCGCAGCAAAGGACGAGCTTCGCCTTTCACGATACTTTCATCACAAATATCTGAATATACGTAAAGCCCATTACTAGATTTCGATTTCACTTTTCCCTAGCATGAAACTCGATTAAAACCACTTTCCATATACCTTCTAAATATAAAGGCTTATTCGATCGTATTTTGAAATGGCTAGTATCATTGTTTACAAAATAGGCATCGCTTTCGTCACTTTGTAAATATATGTATATGTTACTCATCATGTTGACTTTGTCTGTCAATAAATCTGATCTACTCACTCCAACTGTCTAGAGTATTATGATTACTTTGAAGACTTACACATAGCTTTATTGGTTATAAGATTTGATCACTCGGATGTTCTCAGTGTCCATTTCCTCTCCTTCCTCAGATTCATCGTCGCTTTCCTCGCTGTCTGTTTCCGTTTCATCCTCAGGCTCTTCCACCTCTAACAAATCTCTAAATTCTGATTTATGCTTCCTTAACGAACGTTTTACTGCTGAGAGAGTGGACAATCCCTTTTGTTCCAGGGAATTGATATCCTCCAATATCTTCTTATGTAATGCGCTGGTTCGGAGGGGAAGGATGAAAGAATACAATAATTGTTCGTATAATACGAAACATTTGCGTTTGAGTTGCGGTTGAAGTCTATCTTCCGCCATTTCTCGAGCCTCCTCTTGGTCTTCCCCATTTTGTATAAACTGATCATAGAGTTTGTCATATTTATCGCGGGTACATACTTTAGCCCTTTTCCTCAGCGAAATATATCCCTGATTGTCCTCGACATTATCGTCCAACTCGCTGTCACTTGTTTCGTCCATCCTGGCACGTTTAGACGGTGGCTCATTGTACGCAGAGCACCAACCACTTTTTACGTGCCTCTGTACGCCATAAGGATTCTCGAAAAGGAGCCCACAGTCGAAGCAAGCTTCTGCTTTGTTAGCCATTTTGTCAAGTGACTGTTCTTCGATGTGCGTGGGTGGACTTCCCACTAAGGAATGATAGGGACCGACCTCCTCATACTCTCTTATAGCCGTTTGTGGTGATGCTTGACCATGATTGGTCGACTCATTATTAAAGTTTGTCGCGGGCTTGGACATCTCAGTTTTATCCGTAGAAGAGATTCCCACCTTCCGCCTTATATCGTATTTTAATCGGTCGTTTTCTGCCGTGAATGGTTTCAGATCTACCATAAGATATCCGTACGGATCTTTCGTAGCTTTTTCGAAGGCTTTCATTAATACGTCCGTTTTATTCGGATACATTTGTCGGGCCAATGTCAACACAGACTGTTTATCCACAGGATTGTTAAAAAGCGCTATATAGTGACAATTGCGCCTTTGTGTAGGGTCTTTATTCCCGTATAAATTTTGGTTAATGGAAATGACTGACAGCGACCGATGATGGGACCCTTCCGTAAACAAATCTGTGATTCGTTTATCCTTGCCAGCTTCTGAGAATAAGTCGTCTAAAATGAGTAAGTTATTTATTCTAGGGTCGAAAAAGTCATCATCGGACAAATCGGTCGGAATGCCTTGAATAAACTCTACTCTAGGAAGCACTGTCCATTGAATTACCGAATAAAGTGGTTGCCATCTCTTGTACAGCCAAACGATTCTCTGTATCCTAGGACCGATTTTAGCTTCGTTATTTCGTAACAATTCCTTGACCAGCGTTGTCTTCCCGCAAGCCGTTGAACCCGAAACCATCATAGTAAATGGATGTTGAAAAAACATGTCCGACGTATTTCCGTGACCTTCTTGTAGCAGCGGCACAGCAGATATTCCTGGTGGGGGTGGTATTTTCCTCTGCTGTGACTGCTGCTGCTGCTGTGGCTTCTGCTGCTGATAGGCCCCAAAACCTTGCTGCTGTTGAGGATAAGGGTTGATTATTTCCCCGTGTTTGTTTTTGCGGTGTCTTAACATAGCGTCTCTTCTAGAAAAGTCTCGCTGACAATCAGGACACTTGTTCATGTTATTCCTTCAAATTCCAGCTCACGAATGAGCGGTCTCTATGTATGTCAAATAATTTATAGCTTGACGTGAAATGATTTTCCTAGACGTAAGCGTGAGATAAAACTCATGTTTGTGACGGAAGTGGTGGTGGTGGTGTTGGTGTCGCTCCCTGTGGTGGTTGCGGTGGTGGTAGTGCTGGTGGCGGTGGTGGTAGTGCTGGTGGCGGTGGTGGCGCTCCCTGTGGTGGTGGTGGTGGTGGCACTCCCTGTGGTGGTGGTGGTGGTGGTGGCGGTGACGGCGCTCCCTGTGGTGGTGGGGTGGTGGTGGTGGTGGCGGTGATGGCGCTCCCTGTGGTGGTGGTGGTGGCGGTGGTGGCGCTCCCTGTGGTGGCGGTGGTGTCGCTCCCTGTGGTGGTGGCGGTGGTGGTGGTGGTGGTGATGGTGATCTTTCCTTCCTCGCGCTCTTTTTATTTAGATCAAGAACAGGGACCGTTTGTGGATTGGGTAGACTTCTCCGACTCATTTAGTTGTTCGGGGTTATCCCAGTACGGTTCTCGTCTATATAAGAACGGAATGTTGGGGTGCACCAAATCCCTGGGCTGTCCTACGGGTTGACAGAACACGTTAAAGATGTAATTGTTTAAGTTGGCATCGGAGTAAAGGACTTTTTCTGTTGGTTGGTAATACCTAGCTCGAATAACGTTATTCTTATGCGAGTTAGAAGCCATATTTGTTAACACACGTACGTTTATCTTCCTCAAAAGTTTGAATTGAAGTGATATTCTGAATGTAACTTAATGTTTATATATACTGGAGAGGGTATGTTACCACACACAGTGTAATTTACACCGATTGAAGTAGTCAGTTGTGAAAAGGTAAACATATTATAACCGTTTGTCGTTATTTGATCTCTGGCTATTGATATATTAATTAATGGGCTAAATTGAATAGATTTGATTACATTTGATTTTCAGTGATTTATGTTGTCTGCATCGTTTAAAACACCTTACTTAACTTTGAGTATGTACCTATTTGTAAATAACTTGCTTTAATTGATTTCAATGTATATATATGTAGCATGTTGGCAATAAAATCGTAAAAAGTCCCTACGATTGTTGTAGTTATGGCTATTATCAAATAGCAATGTAATATCGCGTTTTGCGCATTATAAAATGTAACAGATCAGTGGATATCTTCAAAGTTCGAACCCACCCTCGGAGTCCAAAGTGATTTTTACGCGTGAGTGACTTTAGACTCGATTAGACGTGGTCATCGTATAGTTCTCATCGAGACCTTTCGTTAGATACCCTACATGCCTAGGTTCCCTACAATAACGAAAGAGAAAACCCGGGTTGTAACGCATGAATGATTTCGATTTAAATCCCAATAGCTCAAGAACCGTACTAGATAGATCCGTAAAAGTATATATTTTCTGAATTGTCTTGACGAGACCTTTATAGGGGTGTCCTCCTTCACAAGGTCCGAACCCACCCTCGGAGTCCAAAGTGGTTTTTACGCGCGAGTGATTTTATCCTCGATTAGACGTGGTCATCGAATAGTTCTCATCGAGACCTTTCGTTAGATACCCTACATGCCTAGGTTCCCTACAATAACGGTACCAACAATATGCCTCTACGACGACTTTGAATTTTATTGACGTCATTTCCGGTCCGAGCATGGATTTTCGTAATGTTTACCTCTCGACCTTTCCAAAACTGTCAAAAACCCTGAATGTCAAATTTGACCCTAAATCGCCGTTCAAGAAGGATAAAACAATGAAATATTAACATAGGTTGACAATAAAACGAATAACGTTATATAATACCCTCTATTGTCTAAAAATAGATAAACCGGGTAGTAACGGAATGTTGGGTGCGGCACATGACGTCATGGTAATTTCCGATTGACTCACCTAGTCTCTATTGTTAGTTTGGAATGTTGGGTGCGGCAGTGACGTCATTGAAATTTCAGATTGACCCACCTACTCTCTTTTGTACTTTGGAATGTTGGGTGTGGCAGTGACGTCATGGGTTTTTCCCCCGTTAGCCCCACCCCCACGCGATGACGTCATAGTCACGTGGTATGGCTCCAGCTCCAGGCAGGCAGCCCAACCGATTGTTATATACTACTTTCAGTATTTCCAAGTTCATATAAAACCTTGTTAAAATAATGAGGGATCAAACGGGGCGTGCTTTAATTGAGACATACATGCATGTATTATAACAGCATACAGGACATCAATTGATATCTGGCGTAAGTTGAGTCATTCAGGGATGTGAACCTTGTAGGTTAGTCATCCATTGATGACACATCTATATAAGGTCGGGTCTTGAAGTGAGTCATCCGTGGATTGTACGTTTACAGAAGTGAGTCATTCGTGAATGTCTCAGTATTAAACAGTCAATGGTATTCCAAATGAGTCATGCATGCATGGTTCATATCTGGAAGTGAGTGGTGCATGCATGGACCAACTATGAACGTGCGTCATGCAGGCATGGCTCATCATTGACCTTGTTAATGGTAAAAAATGTGAACATATCTTGTGAGAATGTCTCGCTGGAAAATATAAAAAGATACATGGGTAAGTATGTTTTCTTTTGTTTAACAAGCGTAGATAATATATATACATGACGTCACAGAAAAAAATAAAAAATAAAAACACCCGTTTTTTTTTTATCTAAAAACCATATTCTGACTTCAGATAATTCACTGTTTTAATTAATGAGAAGACCTAAAAGCTGCAATGTTTTTTTTTTCTCAATAGTTCCATGTTTCTTACATCGGTGAGGTGCGTTTGCACGTGCGAACGTGGACGAGTTGTTATGGTCGTTGACTTCGAATCACATTCCCCTCACCGGTATAGGTTCAAAACAACCTGGCTAACAAAAGACTGGTGTTACTACCCACACGTCCATCTATGCCTGAAATATTGCCCGGAGGGGCACCTGGGAACTTCCTCTATCATCAAAAGCTGGAAAACTTAACGTTTGTCGGTGTGACTCTAAACCCAAAAATAAAAGTAGCAATTACAATTAAACGTCATATTAAGTAACAGACATTTGTTAAAAAAGATTAGTGACAATACATGTTCATATATGGATTGCTTATACATTTATTGGTGTGTAGTATTTTGAAACCTAGCACGCAAATACTGTGTAACACATAAACACCTTTATCTTATGTTTACACAGATACGGTGTAGTATATTTACGTGTTTTCAATACGAAATTTGGGCATAGTGTAACTTTAACCTTCACCACACTTTTATACAACAAGGAATCCAATCATTACAGTCCGAGCTCAACATGAATCTCTTGATGTATAAGCATGTATGGCAGGTTGATACACTGGCAATGTTAAGGTTCAAGTGATTTATTTTAGAAACATCCCGACTGCTTGACTTTAGTTTCAGGTTTTTACGCCTTTGTTTTTTATAAAAGTATCCCAAACCGTGCAGAAGTAGATTTAAAGAGAGATTGTTCCGTTTGTCTCATATCTAGAATTATTGTGTGTCTAACATATTTCTCTAGGTACTCCAACTATTGAAAATGTCACAAAGCATGTACATTTACAAAATGCAAAACCTGTAAAATGGCTGTAAAAATGATTAAAGTTTCAAAAATATAAGTGTTAACCATTTTTCATTACTAGGAGTACCTAAATAAATATATTAGACACAAAACCAAACCAAAATTACAGGAAAAGAAGTTTGATATTTTCTACAAGATATAGTCTGGTCCCCTGCCGATTTCTGTAACACGATTGGCTGAGAGGATTCTGGTAACAAAACACGGCTGTGTCTGCAAAATAGGCAATCGTGAGTTTAAGTTTTTTGTCATTAATGGTATCTTTTGTATGTTTTTTGTATACTCTTTGAGAGATAATTGTTGAGTACCCTGTCATTTCTTTGCAGCAACATTTAAATGTTCAAAATAGATAAAAAATCAATCCCATTTAATAGCTACAAACGTACACCTAAAACACTTGATTTCTCTCTCTCCCCACACTTAAAAATTATATCATCATGGCGCTATTAATAACATTTAATATTGAACATGGATAAGCCTTTAGCACCGAAGGATTCTATTATTTAGTATTTCTAAATTAAGTAAGAGTACATGTCCCTTTTATTTCTATATATAGGAAATCTGACCGATATCGATTATTGGTCTGAAGAATTTAGCGGACACAACATACGTCATATTGGAATTCCATTTATTAAAGATATTAATTTCTTTATTGTCTCGTTCAAGTTTCTCTATAAATCACCTGAAATCACAACATAATTTTAAAATCATTAACTATATAATATGATGAGAAGGTGTCCGTGAATTTCCATATCCATATCTATTCCATTACTTCAAATAGATAATCGTCAGTGTCTATACATCTATGATAGGTCCAAAAAATTGGGTATGATGTATCTATCCACTGATATATTTATACAGTAAGTACTTTATCATTTGATCATACATAAGAAGATGTATTATAATCATGTGGTCCTTAGTGCCAATAATAGAATCGAAGGAATCATTGGCTTGTCTCTATCATGAAAATACATATACCTAGAATTGACAACATCTTGCATTATTGTATTACATGTGTTCTGGTTTTCATGTATGTGTATACCTTGGCGAATTACACACACATTGAACAAAAACCCGAATGTGTTTTATCTTTTGTCCGGAATGGACATTATATTTAATGCAGAAAAAACAAGGACTTATTTCCAGCTTGGCTTACACTTACAATGAATCAGAAAGAACTAAATCTTTATAAATGTCACGATTGCTTGCTTTCGCAGCAATTCTCATTAACTTGACGAACAACACTTTATGTACAGTGATGTAGTTCCACTGGAATGTCTCAAACATCAAATGTTTACCGCATTAATGAAATTAAATTATGTCAGTTTCATAACAGGCGAACGAAGAAGAAGATTTGATATAATAAAAACAAAAACGATGAGTTTTGTCCAATTTATGAAGTATATTTGTGCCATACGCGGATAAAACCCTTTCGCGGGACTCATTCAAATAATTGGTGAATACTGATCATGTGGTGGTATTTCATATTAAGACGTCATTTCGGGCGTTTTCTAACATGGTGACGTACACACGGGCTGCAAAAGAAAATTCGTAAAATAGAATAACTAAAACGGAACTACATAGCTAAATATATATATGTAACAATGCAGAAGGAAACAGGTTCTGTAATATTTCGAAAATCGGTAGCTGACCAATAGAATCTGTAGCTATTTTAGTCAAAATAATAACACCGGCCTGCTGACGAAATTCTTCTTGAAAATATACCATGCTTTTTTGTCAGGTGAAAACTTGGACGAGTCCGTAAATTCAATACTATACAAAAATGTACAGTATCCTGGCATTATATACTACCGCCAAACTAACAAAAACAGGCATATTTTTGATAAAGAAGTCGCCAGCTGTCCGGTAACCGGACCTCTAGAGGTCCTGTAATCAATATACATTTACTAGTATGTACTGTATTACCGGTGTTTATAGTAACTGGCTTAAATTGCTGGTAAAAAAACTATGAGTTGTCATAAAGTCAGTTATTACATTTGGAGACGTACTGAATATGAACTTTTAACAGCGCTTTTATTTATACTCAAACAGAAAAACATCAGTCAGTAGCCGACCCTCAGGTCCTTCTGACCTTTGATTATATTGTAGAAGATTACAGATTAAATAACCAGAAAACGTACGTGATCGAATGTAGGTATGAAAACTTTTCTTGGGGAGAATGCAACCAGCCCTCACCACCAGATCCGCAGCCTTCATTAAATTATTGCTATGGTTATAAGGGTCTGAGTACGGAATGGCGATCGGAGGGATGAGAATTTAGAATGTTGCACGAATTAAAACTGCAATCTTTATGAATGTTTTGAAATAGCCTTTTGGTGGGTTTTGACAGGCCTATTTCATCACATAAGTAGGGGCGTAAGGGGAGTAACGTAACTAATCCTGAAGTTACTCGGCGGAAGGGTGTGAATACGGGAATCCTCTTCCGCTGGTGTTGGTCAGTAAAACCACCATAGAGGAAAGTTTTAGAAAATAAAACATCATTGGTGAATGCCCTTTTATGTCCTGCGTAGATCTATAAGGCCAATCATAGGCACATCGCTTGGTGTACTTAAAACATGTGTAAATGTTGAGTTCTACTCAACCCGGGGCTAGAGGGCGTGGACGGTAGCTTGCATCCCCACTACCGTCCATGAACAGGCTCAATCAACCCGAGCCTGCAACATTTTTGTTTATGTCGTGTTGGACGACCTGTGGGTTTCCACTTTTTTATTTTGCTACTGTTTGTTTAAATTTTAAGTTTTAGTATTTTACGTCTATAATTTCCATCGAAGAATTTTGACGCTACACTTCGTGGTATAAAAGTAGCTACATGACTTTCCCATTGGAATAAGACGCTGTTTTTCCTGAAACATTTTGAATTTCATATCTGAAAAGCTAAACTTCCATTGACTCATTATATTAACAGCATCAGGCTACTGTCTGTTTATATTATTCGAACGGAGTTATCAATTGCTTTTTATTCTCATTTGTTTTACAAATTCAATGACACTGCAACTTATGCCCATATTACTAAGTAATGAGATCCCAGCAACTAAAATGACACAAAGACGTACTTTGTGGCTTGCATTACGCTACATTTAAAAGAAGTTTCATCGTATCTTTTTTCCATAGTATTGGAGATACATTTTGCATTTAGCTGTGTTTAGATTACGAGGCAAGTGTAATTTAATACAGTAAACATTTTTGGCCGCAAAACTTGATTCAGTGTTATATCTTAGGAGCCTTTTGGAGATTACCTGGCATCCATTTATTGTTATAGTGGTAAAAACATCTGTTGATAATTTACCATGATATATACCTGTGTGATGTTATCTACAATTGCCTGGTGAAATAAAAATGTGCGCCTGCAGTAGCTATTATTATATGAATGATAGTTATGAAATATTTACTAAGCTGTAGGAAGCCTGATTATGTTACCTAAATCTGCATTAGGCAGATCTGAAATCCATATTCATGTACATATATTTTGACCGTACCCTAGAGATTCAAATATGCGTACTCAACGGAAATGTTTTATCATTTTTCTGTACTAATAAACTTCATCGAAAAGTGGAACATCTTAATTGAACGATGGAAACGTAGATATTTGATATTTCTTCAAATATGACCTCGTAACCAGGAGATCAAAAAAGATGCAGTCTTAAGCATTTGCACAAATGACTCGTAACAGTTTTTTTATTGGGGTTTGGGAGTGGGGTTAAAAGCAGCCTTCAGTGTAAAATTCAGGTACAGTCAAACTTGCTCGAGGCCACTTTTTCAGTTTCTTTTTGTGCGAATAGATTATGTTATATTAAGAGACCACTTGTGTTGTGAGACCTCGGTTTGCCCTTCCCTCAGGTGTGTCCAAATGCTCTTTGTACTATATGTGGTCTTTAAGACCAAACATAACGTCCATTAAGTGTGTATATGATCTCTAAACATATTAGTAGCTTATACGAGATCATTCCATTGTAAAATAACACCATGCAGTATCTCATGAAAAATCTATGCACATTTCCGTTAAAACATGGAAACATTGACGTCACGCCGGATGAAGTATTTCGACCCCCCGGTCATTATTCTATAGAAAAAGTGACCCCCCGGTCATAGTATTATGACCTCTAGATCATAGTACTATGACTCCCACACGTGAAGTAAACTGAACCTCACGAAGAATATTGACTCCCATAAAAAAACGGCCCCCGGTCATTTGGTCAAATTTAGTGATAACTTATGTATCTAAGGCCTAATTGCTGCATTTTATGCCCCCACTCGGGGGAGGGGGGCATATAGATTTGCCCTTGTCCGTCCGTCCGTCCTTCTGTTTGACCATTAGCCCCGGATACCATCACTTGACACAGAAACCAGAGCATTCCGCAACGGGAAAAGGGATTCTATTTCTAGACGCTGTATCTTGGTGTATACATTTTTTTTCAGGAAAATAACAATTCACAATACGTTCACAAAACACACCAGTGTCAATAATCCCTGCAAACATCGGTATGAAGTACTTCTTCAGACGAAAACCGCACAAGAAACTGCTAGCATAGAACTTAGTATTAATAGAAGTTGCAATACTTAGCAGTGGCAGTAAAGTACGGTAGCGGCAACAATAGAAAGTAGTAGTAGTAGTAGTAGTAGTAGTAGTAGTAGTAGTGGCAGTGGTAGTGGCAGTTGCAGTAGCAGCTGCAGCAGCAGCAGCAGAGGAATAAGTGACAGCAACAACAGCAGCAGGAGAAGAAGAGGTAGATATACAAGACGTATTAGTGGAAGCAGGTATAGTAGTATCAGTAGTAGCAGTTGTAGTAGTAGTAGTAGAAGTAGTAGTAGTAGTAGTAAAAGAAGAAGAAGTACATGTAGTAATAGCAATAGAAGTAGCGGCACCAGTAGTAGTAGTACAATCAAAATGTTAACTATTGGCAATGGAGGGTATTAGTTTGTTTGTTTGTTTTGGGTTTAACGCCGTTTTTCAACAGTATTTCAGTCATGTAACGGCGGGCAGTTAACCTAACCAGTGTTCCTGGATTCTGTACCAGTACAAACCTGTTCTCCGCAAGTAACTGCCAACTTCCCCACATGAATTATCAGAGGTGGAGGACTAATGATTTCAGACACAATGTCGTTTATCAAATAGTCACGGAGAACATACGCCCCGCCCGAGGATCGAACTCGCGACCCCGAGATCCGTAGACCAACGCTCTTACCTACTGAGCTAAGCGGGCGGGCAGGAGGGTATTAGAGTTGTAGACATAGTAAAATTGTCCGTTAGGTTTGGTGGGGATCACTTTTTAATAGATATTATCGTCGAAAGTCTTTTTAGGAGCCGGTGTTTTACACGGAAAGAGTAACTTTTTTAAATAATGTCCGGGAATCGATATTGTATGAGAGTTCGAATGTAGTAATTTCGGCACTGAGTATTTTACATGGAAGGGGTCACTTTTTCTATAGAATAATAACCGGGGTCGTTATTCTATGAGATTCGAAGGGAGTCATTTTTAGGGAGTCAGTATTTTACTTGGAGGGGTCAGTTTTTCTATAGAATAATGACCGGGTGGTCGTTATTCTATAGAGTTTTCGAAGGGAGTCAGTTTTTTATAAGGGGAGTCAATATTTTACAGGAAAGGAGTCACATTTTCTACAGAATAATGACCGGGGGGTCGTTATTCTATGGGGGTCGAAATACTTCATTACACCGGCATCTATTTGGCGCCGAACAGGCGCCGAAAAATAGTGCTATATTAGAGAAATGATATAACAGAACGATGTATCACTTAACTCACACACACTGTACCGAATAATTCACTAGACGTCTACGTACTCCTTAGTGTTATCATCTACTTGCTTGTATAAAAGACATATTAGAATCAAAATGATATTTTGCAGAACCATGTTTTAATATATATAATATGAATCGGTTGTACGCCGCGTGTATAATTCGCTTGGGCTATGCCCTGCAGGCGTAAAACCTCTTCGTATTGGCTCGATATATTAAAACATAGTTCTTCTACATATTATTACTTAAATATCATCAGTAACAAGAGTGCTTATTACAAATATATCTAACGGTATTACATATCAACATTCTTTATAGTTCGTAAATATCGACATCATACACCAAATACTTGAAGATAGCCAAGCTACGGTCATGTATTTTCTTCTAAATTTTCAAAACTGCAAAAAAAGCAACAACAACAGTTTACAAATGTGCGCAATAATTGACTCTACCCTCGCGCCTTCTCCTGGTCTGTTTTATTGTGGCTTTCGCATTTTGTTTTGCCGTTTTATTTTCAGGCTTTAACTGCAAACGTTATTCAGCAAACAGCAAAGTACATTAACTGAGTATGTCACGCTACGCGCCTTGGAGTGACCACTAGATTACTGGTCGGTATTTTCTATGGTGGCTTATTTCTGCCATTTCGCGTTTTCGCCCCGCGATCCCGCCGAGCGAAAACACGAGACTTAACAAGTTAAAATTGCGGGGACGCGGGGCAAAAACTCGCTATTTAGCGGGGGCGTGGAGAGAAAACTCGCTGTTTAGCGGGGTCGCGGTGCGAGATTTAGTAACTGGTATGTCGGGGACGCGGTGCGAAAACACGATAATTAGCGCTGCTTAAACGTAGAGTTTTCGCACCGCGGCCCCGACATTCCAGTTACCAAATCTCGACTTTTCGCCCCGCGACCCCGCTAATTATCGTGTTTTCGCTCCGCGCCCCCGCTAAATAGCGAGTTTTCGCCCCGCGCCCCCGCCATTTTAACCATCTTAATCGTCGTGTTTTCGCTCGGCGAGGTCGCGGGGCGAAAAGTCGAAATGGCACAAATCAGCCACATAGATTATGGAAAGCCATAGAGGACCCCCGCTAATTCCATATAGATTATATAGTAACAGCGGAAATTCGGGTAACCCTGCGCTACTGCAACCCCGCACATAGCTCCCGCTGATTCAATATACTTATATAGTAAATGCGGAAAATAGGAAAACCCACCCATTTAGAGGAGCCCCGCTAATTCAATATAAATTATACAGTCAATGCGGAACTTCGAAAAACCCACCGATGTCGAGATTCCTCACTGATTCAATATGAATTATATAGTAATTGCGGAAAGTTATTCAAAAACCCGCCCATTCAATAACCAGCGGGACCGCCG